>NC_092821.1:112022459-112204959 GCF_023375885.2 Dermacentor andersoni | reverse complement strand
TCGCACTGCGTCCAGACACTCTGTGCCATCTGCGCCCCCTCTTGCAGCAATACAGACTTTACCTGGGCTTATTAACCGACGCTGCGAGTCGCGACCCCTGTATACAGGCTTGCAGTCTCTCCTCTCTCTGTACACGCGCCTTTGCACATGCATAAAGAACTTCGTTGCAGCAGTGGCTGCACAAATATTTTATTCTAAAGGCGAAAACTGGCATAAAGTTCGGTGGTTTTGATGCCTAAAAAACATTTCCCAAGTTGCGTGGTATATACGGGGATTCAAAATTAAGCCTTATGGTTTTCTTTAAATTAGGCACTTGGAGACATGCGAAGACCACGTGCACAAATAAGTTATGTGGCCAGGGAGACACAAAATGAGATGATAATTATCGCTGCCAGCAGCCCAATTAAGTAAAATTGAAAAAATAACTTTTTGTTGACTTCAGTAAGTGGGTTAAAGCTTAATTTTGAACAGGCTGTATGTTAGGGACTCACGGTGCCAATTGCCCTCTCAACCGTAGCATGCGTAGTTTTGAGCTGCCGCACAATTTCGCAAGATGTTTGCTGAGACTCAAGGCTGTTCCGGAGAGAATTCAAAGAAAATATCAATAACAAGCGAGCTTACGATACGTCCATTACACAACGTTTGAATTGGATTTTCAGGAAGTATGGAAAATACGCTTTGAAACAGAAAACGAACAGAGATGCTGCATGCGCGGTATAGTTCAGGGATGCACGCATAACTTGTGCCAACTTCCTAGAACTCAGGACAAGAAGAAAATTGACACTGTCGGCTCCTAAAACCTTTACCACCAAAATACCCACATAGCTCATTTGATAACACTAGTTCTCGCTTTTCTTTTTTTTTTTTAGGTATCGATTTACTCCAGAAGCGAAGATGCGACTGAACGCACTACAACTTATAAAAGTCTCAGACTGTTAGGCCTCGAAAACACATTATGCCTTCTTTATAATGCATTCGCTGCTCCACAATTTCAAGCTTTTGCGGAAGGTCCCTTCTATTACGTGAATCCAAGTTTCATATACGAATGGCTGCAGATACCGCTTCTTCAAAGTATGTCTTTTATTCTTTGAAACAATGTTCTTCCGTTGTGTCGAAATGGGCACGTAACGTGTTTCGTAAACAGCTGTTGTCCCACATTTTACCACAAGGACAGTGGAAAGCACTTTGATTTGTACATGCCGAATTCCTCCCACTTTTCTTGGCACTTAAGATCGGTAAGCCGCGTGAGTCCAAGCACATTGGTTAATTTTTTTTTTGTAACGAGCGTACAAAATATATAAGCGTTCTACCTTCTGAGGAAAAATTCTCATAGTTGAAAACATTAGAAACCTTTCCGGTAGTGTGCTTGAATACAAAGCTACCGCGTGTGCATAACATCTGAATATAGTGAAAGTAACAGACGCTCTTTCAACAACTGCAGAGACGTGAAAGCTCTTCATTGTATCATAATTAGAACGTCAGCAATATTTCCCGTCCGGTCATGGACATTCAATTCGCGCAGCAGCATCGTGACAAATTTGTGACAAACATGGCGTTACGGAGGTTACAACGGGCTCCCTGCAATGCACATAGTGCGAATGCCAAGCAATCCGAAGGTATCTTCTATTTCGTTGCGCTCACAACAAAACTCGCATCAATACGACACGATCGTCCTCCATTTCACACTACAGCCCGCGCTGTCTCGACCGCGCTCCGCCATTGGACTTTGTACAGTTACACAGTAGGAGCTCGTGGTCTTCCAGCACACGCTACTTTACAAGTGCAGGCGTCGCGCAAGCACTTGAATGCAGATTATCAATGCGCAGACAAAATTGTTCTACAGTTGGTTACAATAGTTACAGTTGTTTACACCAGTTGGTGTACCTTGCCCAGGAAGACGAGTTGCGAAGGTTTTCTCGCTTAGTGCTCATCAAAACGCATAGGTAAAGTCTTGTAACGCAGTAAATTCCCTTTAGTTTGGGTGGTTATTGCTTGGAAGGCTTGTCCGGCTGTCAGTTTGCTGTTTCCCCGTAGAACTGCCACAATAAAGATCTACGCTGGGAGTGAAAAAAAAAAAAACTGCCATTGTATTACAACGCGCACAGCAGACGACAGAGCCAGTCGGGGGGTACTTTCTCCCTTGACTTGTAAGCGCTGCAGCGAAGCGCAACACCTGCATTACGTGAGCTCTTGTTTTATTACGTGCGGCACCCTCAAAAACTCCTCCACGAAGTTCACGTAACCTGAACAGACGCGAAGTGAAATACTTTGTGGCTTCCACATGCAAATGAAATGTTACGCATGCCTCTCTGCATTACAATATCTGGGTATCGGAAACCACGACAGCTATGAATCGATTTTTTCGCTTATCACAGCTAGCTAGCGCAACGCGCGAAACCACGGCAGCAGCTGCAGCAGCGGGAAGTCGAAGAGGCAAAGGAAGCTTCGCTTTAAAAGCGGCGTGGTGTCATTTATTTAGAGTACTACAAGTGTAAGCTTGACTTTATAGTTCTATTCATTGCTCTTTATCACCATCTCGTAATGCGCCAGCCATTCATGGATGGCCTGCCCAGGTTTTGCTCCGTAGTAGTCTGGCTCCCTATACGGATGGTAAGAACCCCAGGAGCAATGAGGAGGGTGCTCCTGCGTCGGTCGAGATGTCGGGCGGCCATGGCTGATGGCCGGCAAGCTGACGACTGCAGCGAATAGTCGGGGGGGCACGTTCCCTGGTCGTACGGGGCACACAGCATCTCAACCGGGAATGTTAATAGGCGGGAGGTATTTCATAAAAGCGAAAAGCAAAGTCCTCGTCTTCCTTATATTCCAGCGCACCTTTTTCCTACGTAGAGACGTACCATTATACATATATATATATACAATGATTCCAAGCTTCGCTCTATTTACGTCGCTTGTAATCAATGGATATCGAATGTGTTTAAAGGTAACACGAGATTTGGTGCCCTTCACGGCATGTTATGCCTTCTTTGTCAATACATGGCGTTGCGGTTAAGCGAAAATACACACAAGCTAGATAAATAAGCTCACCAATTTCTTGTACCCATTCTGTCTTTATACATGTACTGTAAGGGAAAAAAATCACATCGTTCATCGCTTTAGAGCAGCCTTGAGTTCGTGTGATCGGTCGCGTCGTGGGTGTAGCGAGCCAGGCTGGCCGGATTAGAGTGCACTCTTCGTGCTAGTCAAACACCTAAAGCATGAGAGCTGTGCGCAGGCGTACTGAAGAAGGCTGCTAAAATTACTGGCTGGAGCGGTCCTCTATAAGAAATAAATCTAACACTACCAAATTGCGGGAAATCTTCATGCGCGGGACATTCCGAAGGCAGGCGCAAAAAGTTATTGCTCTTTCGATTGAACAGAAAGAAAATCCAGATGAACGAATGCGTCCTCGCACGCGCCATTTAAGAGGCGCTGAAGCGGAATGCTTCTCTGAAAGGTAATGGCTTTGCTCAGTACAGCTCGGGCGTCAGTCCGTTGCTCTATGATCGATCTGGAGGCTAACCAAGAAAAAGCAGAAGTGCCAATTAGATTATAACTCCTGGTATAATGAGGTACCTTGTTATGGCTCACATTCCCCTTAGAGATAGCTGACTTTGTAGACTTGTGTTATTCTTCGTTTTTTTTTTTTTAAATTGAGGCTGCAGACACTTTAACGTGAAACCTAGTTGGGCCTATTGTCACACCGTCAATGTGCCATTCCGTCTAGACGTCATTAGCTACCAGTAAATAAGAAGATCTCGCCATGATTTTTTTCCCTTGTTGATACGGGTACAGAGATACGCGTGTTTGCGTAGGGGCGTCCGTGTCACTGCCTGGCGGTGGTGCTAAGATCACGTGCAAGTGTTGACGTCACATTTTGTCTCCTTCGCTTCCACAGTGCGATCTACCTATTGCTCCACCGCGTTGTCATCGTTTTAGAAATGTTATCCGTCAAATGTTTTTATCGCCAAATGGAATTCTCAATCTCAATCATCTTCTTGGCCTTGCGTCTACCTCTGAGCACGAGGCACTCACAGACGTAACGTGCATAACGAACCAATGGGAAGACTGCGCGGGGTCAAGCTACTATAAAAATGTAGCAGGTGTTGGTTACTTACATCGTACCAGCCTAGCAGAATTCTAGCTATGTAAACTTTGAGTGTCTTTTTGATTAGCAAAACTAAGTGTCTCGAAGCAAGGGCACGAGCTTTCACAAGGCCGAACATTGAGAATTTTTGGCTCCTCATTGCTGCGAAAATAGAACAAAAATATTTTTTCCAAAGCTTGTCCTTCAATTTCACTAATACGCTGTTCCATTAAACTGCTTGAATGCTAATCGCATCATTAGAAAGTCATCCTGACGTAGGCTGTGCCTAATTTCTTTTCTTGATGTTTACACCCAGTAGGACTGCAAGGAGCGGACGCTTATACTACGAGATGCTTGTGAAGTTCACTCTAACAACAATGGTAACAAATTTACATCGAGAAAAACGCACGAAGCTTAACCTCGGTCAAACATATTTGTTGCGAATGCCATTATTGTGGCTACAACTTTTAGGATATGGCTTGCACTTTTCGGGGAACATCCCTCTGTCTGCTTGTCTGTTGATGTCTAATCATTTTTCCGTCAACTTGGGCCAATGGGCCGCACATGATCTAACGGTTTGAGCATCAGGCTGCTGCGATTAGAGATCCCAGTTCGAAACGAATCACTGGGCCAACTTAGGTCATGTGTATGTGACAATTCGAATGAGCCGCTTATAGGTTTACTCAATTTAGGACCTGCCGCGGGGACTTAAGGGCTGTGGTGCTGCACTCTTAGATATGAATTCGCAGTAAAAATCCCGGGCTTTTCGGCAGCGTTCATAAGCGGGCAAAATGTGAAAACGGCCGTGTGACACGCATTGGGGGCACGTGAAGGGACCCTTCACGTGCCCCCAATGCGTGTGACACCGGCGTTTTCACATCCCTTCACGTGCCCCCAAAACGCTGGCGGTCAAAATTAAATGAGGGTCCCCAACTACGGCGTGCGTCGCAATCAAACCGTGGTTCTCGCACTCAATATCCCTAATGGAATGCAAATGCGATGCTCATTTTATGCCAGCTTGTGCTACTGGGTATGTGCGACTGCCTATGGGTCACTTTACCACGAGCCCCATTTACCATAACTTGGATCACTGGGCTTGTGAAACTAGCTCTGTGGAACGCTTTAATGAACCTCTTTGGTGTGAATTTCGGATGCCGCAAATTCACAAGTTGGCATGTCCCGCTCTTCAATAAACCTAATACTTACTTGGACTATCGATATGTGTTACTTGGTGTGTGCCACAACGTATGCGCCGGTCTTCAATACACTTGTTTCACGCCAACTTGGTTTCTCGCCAATTTCATGCCTTATTTGCCAATAAATAGCGTTGCGGTTAAGGGAAAATAAACACAAATTAGTTGCATAATCTCACCAATTTCTTGTACCATTCTGTCTTTAGACATGTACTCCACAGAAAAAAAATTCACATCGTTCATCGCTTTAGAGCAGTCTTGAAATTGTGTGATCGGTTGCGTCGTGGGGGTAGAGAGCCGGGCTGGCTGGATAACAGTGCACTCGCTGTGCGAGTCAAACACCTAAGGCCTGAAAGCTGTGCGCAGGGCTACTGAAGAAGGCTGCTAAAATTACCGGTTCGAGCTGTCCTGTATAAGAGAGAGATCGAACATTACCAAATGGCAGAAAATCTTCGTGCACAGGACATTCCGAAGGCAGGCAGAAGTCATTGCTCTTTTGATGGAGCAAAAAGAAAATCCAGATCAACGAAGACGTTTGGGAGGCGTTCAAGCGGAATACTTCTTTGAAACGTAGCGGCTTCGCTCACTGTAGCGCGTGCGTCAGGGCGTTGCTCTATGATTCATCTGGAGGCTGAGAAAAAGAAAAACAGAAATGGCTATTAGGATATAACTCTTGGAAGCATGAGGTATCTTGTTATTGTTCGCATTCCTCTTAGAGGTGGCTGAGTTTGTAGACTTTTGTTGTTATTATTTTTTTCATGCTGTAGACGCTTTAACGTAGAACTTACAGGGAAATATCTTGATGCCGTCAATGTGTCATTCCGTCTTGACGTCATTAACCGCCAATAAATGAGAAGACGTCACCAGGGTGTTTGCACTTGTTGATACGCGTGCGCAGATACGCGTATTTGCATATGTGCGTCCGTGCCGCTGCACGACTGTGCTGTTAAATCACGTGCAGGTGTGGACATCGCGTTTTGTCTTATTCATTTCCAAAACGCGATCTACGCATTGCTCCGCTCGTGGTCATCGTTTTGGAAATGTCATCGATCACAAGTTTTTAACGCCGAACGGAACCCATCGTCTGCTCAACTTCTTGGCCTTTCGTCTTCCTCTGAGCACGAGGCACTGAAAGACAACGTGCATAACGCACCAACGGGAAGGTAATGCACAGGGTTAAGCTACTAGAAATATGTAGCAGGTGTTGTCTACCTACAATGTACCAGCCTTGGAGAATTCTAGCTATGTAAACTGACTACAAGTTTGCTTTGTTCAAGCGTGCTTTTCAGTTTACTTTGAGTGCCTTTTTGATTTGCGAAATTAAATGTTTCAAAACAGTGGCACGAGCTTTTACAGGGCCGATCATGGAGATCTTTTGGCTCCCCGCTGCTGCGAAAATAGCCAAAAAAGATTTTTTTCCTCAAGTTTGTCCTTCAATTTCACTAATACGTTGTGCCACTAGATTGCTTGAATGCCAATCTCATTATTAGAAAGTCATCGTGATGTAGGCTCTGCCTAATTTCTTTCCATGATGTTTACACCCAGTAGGATTGCAAGTAGCCGACAACTACACTACATGATGTTTGTCAGCTTCAGTTTAACAACGATGGTACCACATTCGCATCGTGAAAAACGGTTGAAGCTTTATCTTGGTCAAATATATATGTTGCGAATACCATTACTGAGGCTACGACTTTTAGGGTTATTTCTTGCACATTTCGTGGAACTTTCCTGTCTGCGTGTCATTGGATGTCTCTAGTCATTCTCCCATAAACATGGGTAAGTGGGTTGGGCATGGTCTAATGGTTTGAGCATCAGGCTGCTGTGATTAGAGATCCTCGTTCAAAACGAATCACTGGGCCAACTTAGGTCATGTGTATTTGACAATTCAAATGTGCTGCTCATAGGTTGACTCAAGTTAGGACCTGCCGCGGTGGCTATAGGGTTGTGGTGTTGCACTGTTAGACATGATTTCGCAGTAAAAATGCCGGCCGTTTCGGCAGCGTTCATAAGTGGGCGAAATGTGAAAACACCCGTATCGCGCATTGTGGGCACGTTGAGGGTCCGCTGGCGGTCAAAATTAAGCCAGAGTACTCAACTTCGGCTTGCCTTGGAATTAAATCGTGGTTTTAGCACTTAAAAGCCCTAATGGAACGCAGATGCGATGCTCATTTTATGCCAGCTTGTGCTAATGGTTAGGTCCGACTGCTCATGTGTCACTTTTCCACAAACACCATTCACCATAACTTGGATCACTCTGATCATGAAATTGGTAATGTCGAACGCTTTAATGAACTTCTTTGGTGTGATTTGGGTCACCAGATATCCGCAAGTGGGCATTTCCCGCTCTTTGCTGAACCTAATACCTACTTGGGTCTTTATATATGGGTCCTTTGGTGTGTGCCACAACGTATGCGCCGCTCTTCAATACACTTGTTTCACGCCAACTTGGGTCACTCGTTTGTGTCGTTCCTCGATGAATCTGAATCTCTCTGACACCAATTTGTGCCAGTTGGTATGTGCTGATCATATCCCTGCCGCGGCGGCCGCATTTCGTTTGGGGCGAAATGCAAAAACGTCCGTATTGGGAGCAGGGGGGCAAGGTAAACTTCCCTGGGGGTCAAGATTAAACCCGAGTGCACAAATACGGCGTGCCTCGTAGGCAAATTATGGTGGTGACACGTAAAACCCTAATGGAATGGCAATGGAATGCTCATTTCATGCCAATTTGTGTTACTGTGTATGTGCCATCGCTTATGTGTGACTTTTCCACGAACCACATTCACCATAACTTAGATCACTGGGCTTGTCAAACTAGGTCTATGGAACACTTTAATGAACTTCTTTGGTGTGAACTTGGGTCACCGAATATCAGCAAGAGGGCATCTTCTGGCATTAGATTTGCTACTTCCGCCAAGTACTCCCACAATAAAGATCCACGCTATGAGGAAACAAGATACTACCCTTTGTATTGGAACACGCACATTTATCAACAAAACCTACCCGCGCACACCAGACGACAGAACCCGTTGTCGCTGCACTTTTCTCCTTGACTCGCGAGTGCTGAAAGGACGCACAAGCAGCTGCCCTATGCGAACTCTTGTTTCACTACTTGGCGCCACTCTCAAAAACTGGTCCACGAATTGCACCTGAGCTTAACAGCGGCGCACTATACTGTACTGTGGCTTCAACAAGCAAAGTAAATTTCGCATACGCCTTTCGGTATTGCGATATTTGGGGAGGGAAAGAAATATACTTCCTAATGCAGATCACAGGGCTATATCTCGAATAATTACTTGGGAAATTTTAACTAGATTTATTCTGAAAAAACGCACCGTTATTTCATGAAAGTGTGTCACATATTGAGAGCAGATGTTTCATTACTGAAACAAATGTAAAAGACGTAGATGTTATCGCCTATATATTTTTTTATTCATTTCATACTACGGATCGTACTACAGATCCAATCAGATCAAATACAGAAATTGATAATATAGGGCTGCAACTGATAATATATAAACGCAATAACATCAAAACAGACACGTCAGTAGTATTTAGTAGTATTGCGCTCGTCGATTCTGCAATCCTAAAGCATCCTAGCGGAAGTCTAGCACTAGCAATGCGCTAGCGGGATAAGAAAGAGACACGAAAACTTCAGGGATTCGTTTTTGCAGAGCCCACAAATGCTTACTAGGCATATTTACTTAAGGAAATACATGTAAGGTTCTCGTGCAATTCCTTGAATGAATCAATGAATTCTATGGATTTGCATGCCAAAACCACGATTTGATTGTGAGGCACGCCTTGGTGGGGGACTCCGGATTGATTTTGACCACCAGGAGATCTTTAAATTGCCGTCCGTGCACGGGACAAGGGCGTTCTTGCAATTCGCCTCCATCGAAATATGGCCGCGCCGGTGGCATTCGGTTCCGTGACCTCGAGAATTAGCAGTGCAACACCATAGCCGCTAAGCCACCACGGCGAGTGTGTTATTTCTTGAGAGAAGCTCTAGGTTTCTATTTCGCTATTGTTTATAGAAAGACATATGAAGTAAACTATACAATCATGGCTGCACAAGCAATGTGTGCTACTGCAATTCGCAGTATATTGAGGACCAACAATCGATTGATATCAAACGACCTGTGAAATATCTGGTTCTTCCCTGAAGTACCAGTATGTTTGAAATTTTTATCTATACTACGCACACAATAGTCTTATGCATAGATTACACTTAGCGAAACATATTGCCACAAAACTTCGGCTTGTTGCACCTCTGTAGAACCAACGTCCGTGAGCGTGAGCTCTTTTTTTCTGTTTAACTTCTTGTCACTCTTACTGTCTCTAAACTTTAATCCTTTCAGTGTTGAGTTTTCTTGGGAAGTGGCCTCGGCGTCCCTCGTAACCAAGCCAACGAGCACAGCGAAAGATGAAAGAGCGAATGTTGAGCGCAGCGGGGCATGAAAGGTGTCGACAGCGAAAAGCACGCGAGACTGAAAGCGGAGGATGAGAGTATGGCGAAAGGGTGAGAAGGAAAGCGTAGTGCCGCGCAAGATCGGCTCTGCGGCGACGGCCGCTCCGTGGTGGCGGCAGAGTAGCACGCCGTCGTCTCTTGACTGATGGCATGAGGCGAGCGCGTCAACCAGTACCATATATAGAAACAAAGTGCTGCATTTGCAGAGAGCCCATTTGCGGATACTTCTGTGAATCGCGCCCACGCGTCGCCCACGCACTGCCTCTCGTGATCTCCCGATTAGCGAGGCAGTCGCGCCATACTTCGCTCCGTTTGCAAAGTGCCGCATGTGGCAGGTTGCCCGCGAAAGCCACTATATCGCGAAATGAATACACGTATACAGCTGCGCTCAAATTTCGCACTAGAGAGTATCGTAATCGTCGGTGATTTTTTTCTTCTATAATATAAAACGAACACAAAGGTTCATTCTTGGTTGTGCAGAGATTAATGAAAAGACCCATATAATGGCAACTGCTATCCTGGCGCGGTTCTCGCTTTCCTATCTGACAAAAGGAATGAGGAAACGAACATGGCAGGACAGAAACGCAGAAGCGTACCAGTATGCCAGTGAGGCTGAAAGGCTAATTAGGGTTGCAAATTATTTTCGCTAAATAAAACACATTAGTCTCCATTCACATAGGCTCCACCAAGTGTCTGGAATAAATCTTGAAAAAATTTTCAGTGTCCTTACTGCAGAAGTGCGTTGAAAGAGAATGGGTGTTTTTGCCCCTGAAAGGGGTGTTACGTGATTTCGGCTCAAAGACCCATCGTCGGAGGTTTGTTTTGAACTTGAAGTGAATATCTGGCAGTCGCCTCAACGTATCACGAAGTCTTCGCACAATGAAGTGGGGGCCTTGCGTAGCACCTGAGACATGCCTGAGACAAGCCTGAGACAAACCAAGCCTGACACATGAATATATATTTAAATTGAAAGTCAGCCATCGTGACGTCTCAGTGGATGCGGCGTTCTGATGCTTAGCGTCAGCGGTTCTACCGAGGCGCAATGCACGATCCCCTCGTGTGCCGCGTTGTGGTGGAAGTTTGCTTGGTGAAATAAGCTCCAGTTGGCGTAGGCTATTACGAAGCCCCTTCGGGCTTTTTCGCAGCTTGCTTGTTGCTTTCGCGCCACTAAATGGCACTGATTAAAGGGGAAGTTTTTCTTCATTAGAATATTCACCGCATTCATCGCATACTCTTTGGTAATGCGATTATCATCCTTGGGGTACTTGACACATTTTCCGGGATCTGACTGTCCTTCTGCCTTTCGATCTACCTGTGTCTCGAACCATTTTTCCACCTACTTGGGTGTCAGGGTAGTTCATGATCTAATGGTTGGTGCGTCGGCATGCTGTGCTGAGGAAACAGGGTTCGAAAGGAACCGTCTGATCAACTTGGGTCACGAGGTAGCCGCATGCGGCAATGGATACGCGTCGCTCTTCGGTGAACCTCTTTGACGTCAACATGGGCAACTGGGTATGTGCTTTCGGGTATACGCCGCTGTCCAAATTCTTTTGATATGGGCCCCTTTCTAACGTATGTCGACCTCGAAGGCCATGCATTCCATGCATTTTCAAGGCAGTCATTCTCCCGTAAGCACTCGCGACTATTGATTTCACAATCTACGGCTGATCAGAAGAATAAAAATTAGTTTATTGTAACTTATGTGGACGCAAATGCTGTAATTCACTCCGCATATTGCAGGTAACTTGGAAAAAGAACTTTGTCTACAGCGAGCGCGTTTCTTTCGCTTGTCGTCGTCGGTTAGTGCTCCAGCTCGAAGGCGAGTCAGCTCCTCAAGACGACGCAAGGTCCGCGCCAATTCTGGTTGAACAACTTCCCAACCGAGGCTATGTGTGGCTAAGGATGTTGCTGGGCAGTGCGCAACGCCGGGCCCTGTAACAAACGAAAACGTCTTCAGGGAGCATGGTCGCGTAGGCGCGTTGCGTAGGTAAGTATACAGGCAAGGATGTTGTGTTTCTCGTGCATTTGACCGCACAAGCCTTCTCCGTTTAGTGCTAAAACAGCGTCACTAACATGACGCAGGAACACACCTCCGTGAAGTTTTATATATTTACGAGCTAGTAATACAAAAAAAAAGAGAACAGAACAGGTAAACGTGCGCCATTGCTATTATTGGCAGAGCCAAGCAAGTCCGGTTTATTCGCTTTCGCATGCCAGTTTATTTTAGATTTTTCGCATGAGAAATTACCATCCGCGTCGAGCAGTCAGCCGAGGGAGCTCTCGCATGTAAATGTGGCCCGGTAATAGAGGGCACACTGGATGCCAGCACTGAAAGTCGGCAGGAGCTGCTCCTCCGGGCTGGTGCAGCGAGTGGCGTCTTGTGTTGCGATATCTATGCGTGATGAAAACGAAGAAATACGCAAAGGGCTCGTGAAAGAAATTGAGTAGTCATTCCACTCTTTGAAGGTGGATGACCTGCAAAGCTGCAGCACCTCACTCAGGTTAGACAAAGGTAAATGTATTTATTTTCACCATTTGGTTAACGGCAGTTACAGTAGTTTTGTGATTACACTGATATACACCGATTGCTTCTGTTTGAACCTTAGATAGAGTCTTGGTAAAAGCTAAATCTACATACGACCGTTGTTTGGTGTGGCACATTAAAATTTACTAGCTAAAAGTGAGTCAGCCATTTCGTGTCTGGTTTTGAATTGCCCACGTTGAAGTCTACAACGATGATTACAAGCGTAGGGCCATCACGGCTAACGCACTCAAAGTGCGTGGTCATGCACTTCTCAATATTACACTTTGATGCGCCTGGGAAATTTCGGACAGTGTATTTCACAATTCTGTCTTTCGTTTATACGGCACAGACATCCATCTGCACAGTCGCTGGTTTTGTCCACTTGTTAGTCAAGAAGACAAATGTGGTGGTGGTGGTGGTGGTGGTGGTGGTGGTGAATTGCAGCAACAGGCGGGTTTAACCTGGCGTCAGGGCCGGCAATTGCTCAGCACGAACGTCTCTTACAATATTGCTGAAGGGTTTCACCATATTGACACATGTACTTATCTTTATCGGGAGACCACGTTTCGCCGCCTAACAAATGTAATCGCACAGCGCGGGACGCGCCTGCATGTATCCGAAGTTTCTGGAAGGTTATCGATGCTTCTACCCGGCTGTTTGCTGTCGCCGAACTTTATGTTATCGCATTTCATCGTGTGACGCGAATGGTGTAGAACTTTGTGGAAGGTACGCGGGTCCGAACGATTAGTCTAGAACATTCGACGACTGATGTATAAAAGCCGACGCGCTAGACCCGCTGATCAGATTTTTGACGATCGCCGAGCGCGTTCGCCGCTATCGTTGGGCTATAAGTGTAGCCTGTTTTTTGGGCACAGTTTCGCCCAATAAAAGTTAGTTTTGTCGTTCACATTATTGCTATTGTCTTATTCAACGTCACCACCACGTGACAATATGTCCATCAAATAAGTCTCTCTTAAGAATTCGATAAGGAGACGTGATGTGTCTTTGCGGGCTATAACTGATCCCTCGGGAAATATAAGGTGGTGCAGGCACGCATGCGGAAGGTCCTTTTTTTTTGCAGATTCTTCAGGAGAGCGTCGCTTTCATCTTGGAATTGATGGCAGGACCACAAGAAGTGCTCAATATCTCCTGTCTCGTTAGACGCCGTAGAGTTGTGAGAAATTATTCGCCCCGTCTTAAATAACCAGGCCTGTGTAATAGAAGATCCTGCCCTTATTCGATATAGAATTGAGGCTTCCTCTAGGTGAAATCTCTTGGTTACGCAGGGCATATGCAGTGGAACCTAAAGTGAGCCAAAGTGATTGCGAATGTCATATTTTTTCACCTGATTTCACCTGAGGTCGTAGCCATTAACCTTAAGGGGCTATGAACCATTGCACTATTTGCCCGCTTACAGGTTTATGAGCCATTGCTTTCGGGGGTATGAGCCATTGTTTAAGACAGTTTCCCACATGCTGTTCTCTCTATTGGATACGTGATTAGATACAAACTAAGCACTGTTTCCTTCACTTTGCTGAGTGCTTGTAGCCTCAGCCTTACAGAGCTATAAGCTATTCCACTTTTTTGCTTTCTTATGGGGTAACGAGCAATTAATCATAATATTTAGTGTTGACGCACACAAAAAATACACGAAGCTTTACTCATACGCAGCTTTGCTGTAAAAATATAGATAGCCTGAAGAGAGTCATGCGGAAACCGCTTTCAAGTACCAAGTTAGACGTTTTTATCATAGCGTCGTGCGACGCAACGCCTGTGCTGACCCTGTGATGTCCAACCTACAACGAATTTTTAACCCGGTCACGCAGGCAATTCGAAGCTCTGTCGAGCCCATTCTTCATGGGATGCTTCTATGCGGGCACTTTCTAGCGCGATTTGGTACGATACGAATCCAATTGATCGCGACCTTAAGCTGTCCTCCGCACGCTAATGCTGATTGAGCTCATCAAGCTCGATTCCGATTGTTCGACTTTGCAACATGTATACAATTCTTGTATCGACCAATAAATGTGATCATTATCAGGCATAATCACTATCGAAATTTCCCGCGTTGAACAGGTACTACAGAACGACCGAGACCTAAAGTGATTGACATCACCGCTGCCATGCTGTCGCAAACCAACTCTAGGAGTCGTGGTGCCGCACAGAACTGTCCCCATTCTTTTCTCACAAATGGGATATGAAATCGTACACCTACGCAATAATGTTCAACTGCATGGAACTTGCTACTGTAGAAATGTTAGCAATCAACTGGGTGCTGTCAAATAAACACGAGAAATAAAATATAACGCGCCGTAGGCGCTAATCAGCCTGCACTCCATGTTTCGCTCATAACACGTTGAAGCATAGACGCAGGGACATTCTCGTTGTGACGAACAAAATGTCGCGACTCTGCCACAATGCGGAGAAGCAACGCTACTGCGAATAATTGCAAACTATAATAAAAAACGGCAGACTTTCGCATTCCGACTTGATTTTGCTTACGGTTGTTATCCATGCCAGCCTGCGTTCCCTTCATTACCATTTATCCCGCAAAGTGCAGAAGTTGACAGGCGGCTGCAGGTCCCGGGTGTTTCTGTCACTGCTGTGACAATTCACCACGCAACTTTGCCAGTTTTCTTAGTTACCTGACCGCCGAACCATCGTGAAACAACGACGATGCAAGGAGTAACTTCGCAAACATTCGGAGCATCGCTAGTGCCTCGCGGTGCCGGTGACCTGCTACAAGATGACGAAGCTGTCCGCTAGGGGAAAGAGTGGCGCTGGCGTCTGTCGGCAAACTCGAGTTTGGGAGCCCTGTTTATACGTCGACGTTAAAACGCTGTGGATACCGCATTTCCCTATTACCGAATGACCTACTCTGTGGCAATATTTCCTCTGTGACAGGCGCATAATCCACACCACCCTCCGATGGTTCATTTTGCAGTATGGAATACGTGAAATCGTATTTATCTTGGACGTTGTCGTGCACTTTCAGAGAAAAATTCAGCAATGCATTTGCGCTGAGCATTGCAGTGACTTTGAGGCACAGTGATATGTGCGCCAGAAAAGAAAATATAGTTACGAAACAGCTATTGATAGTTGTCCGAGTAGTTCAATATTTTATTCTTTCTCATTGCACTTATTTCGTGCGAGCTGTACTTCTAGAATTCTTAGATCACAGTCATAAAATATGGTTAAGAAAATAAGAAAAGTAGTGCAGATATAAGACGCAAAAATTTTTTTATTGTTCCTGCCTTGGGCCACTAACTCGTATATTCTTTTTAGCGATGTTGTTTCATTGACGTTGGAAACGAGAACGCAAGCGCTCCTTTAGAAGCTGCATGGAAGATGTGTTGACGTCATTTCTAAGCGGAATGCCTCTTCGTTGGGCTTTTCCCCTGCTGCTGCTGCGGCGCCACTGCTGCTTTGCACGCCGTGTCGGGAGGGGGTTGAGAGCTCGCTGTAGGGATGCCGGTGACGAGATGGGCGACGTCAGCGTGATTCTTGTACCTAACTGCGGCGCGGTATCAGTTGTCTAGAATACCACATTTTAAAGCTTGGCCTTCTAGCTCCATTCGTTGCTTTTGCCAACGATTTCGTAATGAGTCAGTCATTCACCAATGTCTTGTCCAGCTTTTTCTCCGTAGTAGCGCGGCTCCCTATACGCCTCCTAAAAACCAGGAGGCGATGACGAGGGTGAGCTTGCGTCTCGTCAAAGTCCTCGTCTTCCTTTGGTTCCACTGCTCCTTCTTTCTCCATCTCCTCTTCCTGTCTGGAGACACGCCAATAACTTATATATATATATATATATATATATATATATATATATATATATATATATATATATATATATATATATATATATATATATATATATATATATATATGCAGGTAGAGACTCCAAGCTCCATTTATGTGGATGCTAAATTTGTCTAAAACTCTCACGAAATTTGGTGCCCTTCATGGTACTTCATGCCTTAGTCGCCAATAAATAGCGTTGCGGTTAAGAAAGGGAAAATAAACAAAAATTTGTTACATAACCTCACCAATTTCTCGTACCCATTCTGTCTTTAGACATGTACTCCACGAAAAAAAACAAAATTCGCATCGTTCATCGCTTTAGAGCAGTCTTGAGATTGTGTGATCGATCGTGTCATGAGTGTAGATTGCCGGGCTGGCTGGACAAGTAAAACTCTTGCTTGGGCTAGTTGGTTCATGCTTGAAGTAGTAAAGGCAAGGCGCAGAAGACCAGGACTCGAGAAGAAGAACACACTCTCAATTTAGGTCTGAAATTGAGCGTTTTAGAGTGCACTCTTTGTGCGAGTCAAGCACCTAAGGCATGAGAGCTGTACGCAGGGCTACTGAATGAAGAAGGCTGCTAAAATTACCGGCTCGAGCGGTCCTGTACAAGAGAGAGATCGAACATTCCCAAATGGCGGGATATCTTCATGCGCTGGACATTCCAAAAGCAGGCGGAAAACGTCATTGCTCTTTTGATTGAACAAAAAGAAAATCTAGATGATCGAAGACGTTTGGAAGGCGTTCAAGGGGACTACGTCTTTGAAACGTAACGGCTTCGCTCACTGCAGCGCGCGCGTCAGGGCGTTGCTCTATGATTCATCTGGAGGCTAATTACAAAAAACAGAAATGGCTATTAGGATATAACTCCTGGCAGAACTAGTTATCTTGTTATGGTTCGCATTCCTCTTAGAGGTGGCTGAGTTTGTAGACTTTTGTTTTTTATTTTTTTTTATTTATCCTGTAGACACTCTAACGTAGAACCTATAGGGATCTATATTCACGCCGTCAAGGTGTCCTTCCGTCTTGACGTCATTAGCCGCCAGTAAATGAGAAGACGTCGCCGGGATGTTTTCACTTGTCGATACGGGTGCGCAGATACACGTATTTGCATAGCTGCGTCCGTGTCGCTGCCTGCCGGTGGTGCTAAGATCACATGAAGAAGTCGTCATCGCGTTTTGTCTGGTTCACTTCCAAAGTGCGATGTGCGCATTGCTGCGCCACGTGGTCATCGTTTCGGAAATGTTATCCGTCAGAAGGTTTTAACGCCGAACGGAAGCCATAATCTGTTCATGTTCTTGGCCTTGCATCTCCCTCTGGGCACAAGCCATCCGCGGACGTGCCATGCATAACGAACCAATGGGAATGCTATGTACGGTTTCAAGCAACTAGAAAGTAGTAGCAGGTGCTGTCACTTACAATGTAGCAGTCTAGGATAATTCTAGCTGTTTAAACTAATTGCAAATTTGGTTAGGATAGGCGTACGTTTCAGTTTACTGTGAGTGTCTTTTTGGTTATCAAAATCGCATGTTTCAAAGCGATGGCACGAGCTTTTACAAGGCCGAACATTCAGAGCCTTTGACTCCGCACTGCTGCATAAATACGTACGAATTTATTTTTCTTTACAAAGTTATTCCTTCAACTTCACTAATACGGTGTATCCGTATACTGTTTGAATGATAATCTGATTATTGGAAAGTCATCCTGATGATCGGCTCTGCCTGACCTTTTTCACGTCATGTGTACACCCAGTCGGATTGCAAGGAACCGACGCTTATACTATAGGTGTTTATAAGGTTCACTGTAACAACGATGGTAACGAATTTGCATCGAGAAAAACTAATGAACCTTAACCTTGGTCAAACATATATGTAGCGAATACTGTTGTTGTGGCTACAGCCTTTAGGTTATATACCGCGCATTTCGGGGGACTTCTTTGGATCTGCCTGTCTGTTGATATCTCTAATTATTTTTTCATCAACAGGGGTCACCCGGCTGCGCATGGTTTAACGGTTAGAGAGTCAGGCTGCTGTGATTAGAGAACCCGGTTTGGAACGAATCGCGGGGCCAACTTTAGTTATGCGTATTTGACAATGCGAATGTGCCACTCATAGGTTAACAGACTTCAGGAATTACCGCGGTGGCTTGACGGCGGTGGTGTTGCACTGTTAAGCATGATTTCGCCGCATAAACCCCGGCCGCTGCGGCAGCGTTCCTATAGGAGCGAAATGTGATAACGGCCACGTCTTGCGCATTGTGGGTACATTAGGGCTCCGCTGGCACTCAAAATTTAATAGCAGTCCCTAAATACAGCATGCGTTCAAATCAACTTGTCGTTTTTTCACGTAAAACCCATAATGGGATGCAATTGCAATGCTCATTTTATGCCAGCTTGGGCTAACGGTTATGTCCGACTGCTTATGTGTCACTTTTTCACGAACCCCATTCGCCATAACGTGGATCACTCGGATTGTGAGGCTAGGCATTTGGAACGCTTTAATTAACCTCTTTGGCGTGAATTTGGGCCACCGGATATCCGTAAGTGGACATGTCTGCTCTCCAATGAACCTAATACCAACTTGGGTCTTTGTATATGTGGGAGTAGATATGTGCAACAACGTATGCGCCGCTCTTCAATGCACCTATCTCACGCCAACTTGGATCACTTGGTATGTTTCATTCTTCGGTGAATCTGAAACCCTGTTCCTCCAACTTGGGTTGCTTGGTATGTACCAATCAAATCCCAGCCACCGCGGCCGCATTTCAATCGGGGCAGAATGCAGAAGCGTCCATGTCCTGTGCATTGGGGGCGCATTGAAGTTCCCCCAGTGGTCAAAATTACTCATGAGTCTCCCACTACGGGGTGCTCCATAATCAAATTGTGCATTTGGCACGCAAGATTCCTGATGGAATGCAAATATAATGCTCATTTTATGCCAGCTTCTGCTAATGGTTATGTCTGACTGCTGATGTGTAATTGTTTCACGAACCCGATTCCCCATAACGTGGATTACTCAGATTGTGAGACTAGGCTTTTGGAACGCTTTAATGAAGCTCTTTGGTTTGAATTTGGGCCACCGGACATCCGCAAGTGGACATGTCCGCTCTCCAAAGCACCCAATACCAACTTGGGGCTTGGTTATGTGACAGTAGGTATGGGCAACAACGTATGTGCCACTCTTCAATGCACCTGTCTCACGCCAACTTGGGTCACTCGGCATGTTTCGTTCTTCGATGAATCTGAATCTCTGTTACTCCAACTTCGGTTGCTCGGTATGTACCGATCAAATCCAGCCACGGCGGCCGCATTTCAATCGGGGTGAAATGCAAAAATATCCGGGGTCCGGTGCAATTGAGGCACGTTAAGGTTCCCCCGGTCGTCAAAATTAATCTCGAGTCTTCCACTACGGCGTGCCTCATAATCAAATGGTGGTTTTGGGGCGTAAAATAGAATTTAGTTCCATTCTTGGGTATGCGTTATTTTGTATGACCTGCTTGTCAACGACAAAAAAAAAAAAGATCTGTGGCCGCCAGCGTACAGTCTCACTTTAATAAACGACGTGACTGCTTCTTTAAATTGGCACCACATCTTGTTCGCTCCTTGTACGTGTCAGCATCCCATGATAAGGCAGCAGCTGCTTGCGTAGTAAATGGCGCTCAATCATTCTGAATGACGCACATCGCCGCATTCCACGCCGGCTTTCCGCAGACTCTGGGCACGGATGACGCATATGTACTGATCTGTTTCTGAGCACATGTGGTAGAAGTCTTCCGAGAAGGACTTCTCTGGGAAAAGGTGTTTTTATGGGTAACTGCAATTAATAACACTACGTATCGTATATCTATGTAATTACCGGCTTAAGACGAAGCATTCTGTTCGGAGCTTGCATTTAAAGATTTAGGAAAATTTATCATATTGCTCGGCTTGCAAATCACCGCATTCCATCAGGCTTCCCGTATTTACAAGAAAAGACAAAATATACTGCCTCGACTTATCAGACTTTGTTCAGGCCTAACATTTTTCCTACGACTGAAATCTCAAGACAAAAACAACTGTATCATTGTGAGTGTAGGTGTTCAACAGAGCTGAAAAACCGATATCTCACATTGGTAACCTGTGGCTGTTGGTGCATCTTAAGCAGAGAAAGTCGGTGTCCTCTAGGTTATTCTGAAATGCGCCGCTTATTTATGAGTAAGACTTTAGCAAACCCTCGCAAATATTATGACACTTTCAAGTAACGTGCTAACTCATATACCAAATTCCTTCCACTAAGATGCCCTTACAAATATACTTTAAATAACTTCAACAACTATTTTTGCTCCAGTTACAAATTCGTAAATTTCATGCGTCATTAAACAAAAAAAAATTGCCGACATTCCGCATTTTTTTTTAGAAATATGTCACACACTTTATAAACTTCTGCTTCTTCAGTTGGTTAATTAAGGTGCCTCTTTCGAATGCCAAAAAAATTCATTTATTTTGGTCAAGCCGGCTGCCTGAGCAGAGAACTTCTGCACTTCACAGGTATTTGAATAGTTAAATTGGGGTTGGTTCAGAACTAAAACCCGCCGTCATCACAAATAAACTGCAGACAAAGCGGAATCACCAGATTCATTACTTCTCGGAGAGCCCCCTCGATTTGTGGAGGCGGTAATTTTCGCTTTCAAACTCTGGCGCCTTAAAACCTTGTTCCAAAATCGCCACCACAGGTGGAAAAGGCGAAACTGCAGTTCCTATACTATATGTTAGATGCCGCAGTGCACTCGTGAAGTAAGCGTTTGGATGATAACTCATTCGTCCTTACTCTTTGCATTGAAATATGAAGATTTACTTTCTTCAATATTCCTCAGTCGCTCTTCTTAACCAATTTTACTGTGGGCTTCTCTCACTTCAAAGCTTGTACAGCCCATATCACTCTGCATAGCTCCATTTTTAGTCCTCCCGTGAGTGCCCATCCGAGGGGTCCAACTGACGTTTACCATCTAGTCCTGATTGTACCCCTGGTTTCCAGAAAACAACCGCATTTCCAAATGTATGTTCTCAAACCATTACACCGATCCACATACCTCGGAGCATCTCTTACCTACTGTATCCCCATAGTGCTTTTTGTTTGTTTGTGGCCGTATTACTCTTCTCTTTTATTTTTATTGTTTGTTCCAGTGTTTCCATATGTCTATTGCCTTTGTTTATCCTTATCCCAAGGTGCTTGTATTCTTTTACGCGAGGTATTTCCTCGCCCTGTATTACCACTGTCTATTCACTCTTGCCATTGCATACCATAATACCATAATGTTTAACGCTCAATTTCAGACCTAAATTTTCGCTTCCCGTCCACAGATACTAACCAGACGTAGCACATCACTTTGCTTGTTAGCTAGCAACCACAATGCAGTCCACATCAAACAAACCTGGAAGCTGCTGCTCTATTTCTGTACCCACCTGTTTGCATGAGAGGTTAAACCCGATATTACTTCCTTCTCCTTTCCATCCTCACCATGTACATCATAAACAACAGTGGGGATAAAGGGCACCCCGGCCTGAGTTCCTAGTTGATGTCAACTTTCTTCTCGCTCCTCATCCTTTGCCACCGGTATTTTCTAGGTAAATCTCTCTCAAAAGCTGTAGACAATCCTCGCCTAAGCATTCCCCTTCTAGAATATTCACGAAATGTTGTGGTCCACGTTGTCATGCGCTCCTGTAATGCCTGAAAATGCCACACGTAACGGCCTCTTCTCTACTCTTGATATTTCAATACAAAGAGTAAGGACCAATAAGTTATCATCCACACGCTTACCTCACGAGTGCACTGCGACATCGAACATATAGTATAGGAACTGCAGTTTTGTTTTAATAGAGTTCGCCTTTTCCACCTGTGGTGGCGATTTTGGAACAGGCTTTTAAGACGCCAGAATTTGAAAGCGAAAATTACCGCTTCCACAAATCGAGGGGGCTCTCCAAGAAGTAATGAATCTGGTGATTGTGCTTTGTCTGCAGTTTACTTGCGATGACGGCGGGTTTTAGTTCTGAACCAATCCCAATTTAACTATTCAAATGTCTGTAAAGTGCAGAAGTTCTCTGTTTAGGCAGCCGGCTTGACCAAACTAAATGAATTTTTTTTTTTCACATTTGAAGGAGACACCTTAATTAAACAACTGAAGAAGCAGAAGTTTATAAAGTGTGTGAGGTATGTCTATAAAAAATGCTGATTGTCGGCAAGTTACTTTCTTTAATGACGCATGAAGTTTACGAATTCGTAACTGGAGCAAAATTAGTTATAGAAGCCAATTAAAGTACATTTGTGAGGGCATCTTAGTGGAAGGAACTTGGTATATGTGTTAGCACATTACTTGAAAGTGTCATAATATTTGCGAGGGTTTGCTAAAGTCTTACTCATATATCAGCGGCGCATTTCAGAATAATCTAGAGGACACCGACTTTCTCTGCTTAAGATACATCAACAGGCACAAGTTACTGATGTGAGATATCGGTTTTTCAGCTCTGTTTAATGCTTACACTCAAGAAGATAGAGTTGTTTTTGTCTTGAAATTTCAGTCGTAGGAAAAATGTATGGCCTAAACAAACTCTGATACGTTTAGGCAGTATATTTTTTTTTCTTGTAAACGCGGGAAGCCTCATGGAATGCGGTGATTTGCATGCCGAGCAATATGATCGATTTTACAAAATTTTTAAATACAAGCTCCGAAGAGAATGCTTCGTCTTAAGCCGGTAAATACGTAGAGCTCAGATACGTAGTATTAATAAATGCAGTTACTCATCAGAACACGTTTTCCCATACTATTCCTACTTCAAAGACTTCTTATCACATGTGCTTAGAAACAGATCAGTACATATGCGTCATCCGTGCCCAGCGTTTACGGAAAGCCACCGTGGAATGCGGCGATGTGCGTCATTCAGGATGATTCAGCTCCATTTACTACGAAAGCAGCTGCTGCCTTATTCTGAGAAGCAGATACGAACAAGGAGCGAACAAGATGTGGTGCCAATTTAAAGAAGCAGTCACGTCGTTTATTAAACTGAGACTGCACGCTGGCGGCCACACTCCGCATCTTCAAGCATGACATCATCTGTCATCTTCAAGAATGACATAAAACGCGCGCGCACGCACGCACACGCGCACGCACGCACGCACACGCGCACGCACGCACGCACGCGCACACACACACACACACACACACACACACACACACACACACACACACACGCACACACACACACACACACACACACACACGCGCGCGCGCGCGCGCGCACGCGCACGCACGCACGCACACACATTTCGGCTGTCGAGCCTACACACAGGTGGACTTTGTGTAGTTCACTTTCATAGCTGGCACATTGCTTTTGCGCATTCGCTTCAGGAACCTGCGCCTCTCTCAGAAAGTAGCTGTAGCTAACTAGAACGCTCGTAGAGCCAAAAGAAAATAGACGCCAAATAATATAGATGCCGACACCGCGGAGAAAACGTCTCAGTCGAGCCACGCACGTCCGTGCATTGTGCAACACGGTACAAGACCTGACGATCTAACAATCCAACAACGTCGCTGTTATTAGGCGACCAATGCCAGATTATCTTTTCGCTCAACTACGTTAGAATGGTTGGACGGAAAACGTTACCTCCTCTGCTTTGTCCGGAAACGGAGATATCTCGTTACGCAATGTAATGAGATGTCTAAACCAAAGCATGACCACTATTCTTGACGTCATCAAATCACGACGCATTGCCAAGTTATGCAATAGCGACGTTTGGAGCTAATCAAAGAGGACTTGGCAGCCCTCTGGGCCAGGTGTAGCTGACAAGATGACGCATTCTACACTGTCGCAGAATTGAACAATGTCGAAACGTCACTTCGCGATAAGCGAACCAACAACATAAAACGAATGTTCATTCAATAGCTCTTCATTCAGGCGATTAAAATCGCAATAAAGAAAGTTGAAGGATGCTTAAGCTTCGCCTTTAAAGGAGCATTGACACAAGATCTTAAATTGGAGAAAACGTGTGTGATTGATTGTTGTGGGCACACCCTTATTGTATGCAAAATATAAACGGGCAATAAAGCCTAGAACATACTTAAAGTCATTTTTAAAGTATGTGCGTGCAGCCATCCGCAAAGCTCAGCACTTTGCAACATCGACATCAAGAACAGATTGTAAACAACCGAGAAAACGATTTCTTTCTTTATTAGAACATAAAACATACAGTGAAATATTTTGTCAGCCCGCCAAAGCGGGACTTTTGAGCGCGACTGGGGAGTGCTCTGGCCCAAATCGCACAGTCTTGTTCTCTAAGAACAGAGGAAACAATAGGAAGAAAGAAAAATAATAAGTACAATAGCAAAATTAAATTTCTTGTATGTGCCACAAAGAGTAACCTGTAGTCCGCGAAAGCACCGATCCTTTTATGCGGACCGCTGTGTATTTGCCTTCAACAAGGCATAACACAAGTACACTATTTCGATCCCTCCTCCCTTCCATTCCCTCACCCTTTTCCTCCATCGCTCGTCTAATTTCTTGTATTTGTTCCTGCACGAGCAATAGTTTAAGGAAAGACATATTACAGCAGTAAAATATATGTACAGTACATCCCTCTATTTCATCATACACAGTTGTCAAAGGGTTGGAAAAGTAGCATTCACACGTCACGAATTTTCAGCAGCTACGTCACGAATTTTTGTTTGCTGCCGTGCTGCTTGCATGTGCGCTTATTCTCAGTTGTTGCTTGTCCTGGTACGCTCTCCGTGTCGCTGCAATTGCAGAATTAAACGGCCGCCTTTGTCGTGTCCGCAGATTTCCCGCACTGTCGGCCTGACTGCGCTGCTCTGAAAATGGAACGCGGCCGATGAGAGGGTATTGAGCTTCGTTCTCGCAGTCGCCGGCCGTAATCTGCGAGTCGCTGCTTTCTAGCGGGTCGAATCGAATGTGATTGGCCACGTCTAATACGGCGGCGACTGCCGCCTGCAGGAAATTGCCGCGGCCGGACGACGAAGACGACGACGCCGATAGTGGTGAGGACATCGCAAAGCACTAGCAGACGAACTAGCAACACGAAGTGCACGCGCCAGCTTGCGCGTCAGAGCATACGTCAGAGGGTTGTCCAACCACGTGCCCAGCTGTGCGTACATTCATTCTCCGGCCCATCTCGTCGCTCTCTGAAACCGAAACTTGGACTGCTCGCTCTAAACAAGACTCCAAATAATTATCTGCCGCATTCTGAAGTAAATGAGCTTTAGCGCCGTGCTTACTGAGTCATTAGTTACTTATGAAAGCAGAAAAAAAGACAGATCGTATTTTTTTTGTGTGTCGAAACTCCTTTAAGAGTGGAACGCGATAGCATTCAGAGACTCCTGATAGTATTTAACGCTTCCCGGTAAGTGCAGCTTATGTAAACGTGCTCTTTTCCCTGAAACGCTGGCTGCGAACGAAAGCGAGCTTTCTTGCTTGATTTTTTTTTCCCCACGGCGGACTCCGGCGCTGCCGCGGATGCGCGAAGCCGAGTGCTACATGGATGGTGTTGCAAAGGACCAAGAAGGGTGCGCTGCTCCTACCAAGGAAGACCTCAAATGGCAGCTGGAAAAAGGGGTTTGTGTTTGAGTTTTTGCGCAGCAGAATTTTGATTTCTTTTATATACAAACTGCAGTCCGACTCTATTATATCTGTAGGTGGTCGTACTTCATGAGTTTTCTGGCGCATATTTTGCTTTCACAATTTCGGTTAGCTCAGTAACGCCTCTGCGCCACGTGGAAGGCGTGCGCGGTTCGGGACAACTTTACGCTGAAGATATTTATGGCTAGGCATCCGCGCATTTATCGTGTGCGCGTGCAAAAATCGTGGGCCCATCCCGAAGATATTACAGAAAGGGTCCAAGCGCAATAGCACATAGCGCAATAGGCAGTGCACCATGGGCTCCGGGACCTGTAACGCGCCTTTAACTACCCTTGTCACATCTATGATCCAAATAGGTGCCAGGCACAAGGGTAAGAACAGAGGCTTTCGAAAACATTGTTTACATTTCCCACGTGATGAAAACAACTCTTTGTCTTCTTCGTAACATTCATTTATTCAAGGCAAGCCTGTGTATGCATGGTTTTTTGTGCGCTTCACTCTGTGTGCCAATAAATAAGTTCGTACCTTTGTTCAAAATTCTGTGTCACCTCTGTGTCGTGTTCCTAGATGGATACTGTACAAATCTTGTTGCTGCCGAGATATTTAGCCCGACTGAAAGTTTGGGTGCTGACAGGGGTTGAGAAAACCTTGTTTTCAGGCAGAAACTCGCGGGAAATAATTAATTTCATGCACTTGCAGCAAAATACCACATCTAGCGGCCACGCCAGAACTAGAGGAAGTGACGTGTCTGTGAGCTCAGTGCCGGATATCGGCATGCCCGAGCATCGCCCGCGCCTGTCCACCCACATGGAGGGTGTCGGGTGACAGCGAACGACGTCTAAGCTGCGGAGTTGCTCGCGGCCGCATCCTTGTTTCCACAAGCAGAGATTGTGCCCAAGTCTTAAAATTAGGGGGTTTACGAGCCAGAACCCTGCTCTGATCATGAGGCACGCCATAGTGCGGGACTCCGGAAATTTTGACCACCTGGGGTTCTTTAGGTTCTTTAACATGTACCTCAAAGTCGATATTTGCCTTGTGTGCTGCTTTGTAATGTGATGAGTCAAGCACCTGGCTCAACGAAGAATTCCTCTATACGCCTCTGCGCTCAAGGGTGGGAGAAATGTATCGTCGCGTGAGACAAGCCGTGTCATAGCTTTCCAACAGAGCCGAAGCTTCGAAGGTTGTGGATTAGCACCGCGCGCCTATCCAAGCCAACATGGGTGCCGTCAAAGCGCGACCTTCTGTGCTCCGAACACTTCGAGGACAGGGACGGTCAGACGAGCCCTGCTCTGCCGCAGAGCTGCCGCATGTCAGGGAAAGGGCGCTGTGGCGTCGTATAGAAGAGTCCTTCAATACTTTTCATCTGGTCAGATAGATAGTGAACTACAAAGGGAAAGCTTCTAATACTTTAAGAAAGTTTAGTACTTCTGTCACGATGTGATGTGCCATGTGAGGCAATGAAGAAGCGTGGTGCAAAGCAACGCCTCAAGCAAACACCTCTCCCCGTGTGTTCTGTGTACTACGCACGCAAAGAGCAGTGGTGCACGCAAAGTATCGTTCGGGGATCGGACGAGCAGCGGCGTATTCAGCATGGTGTGGCTGGGGGTACAAAGTAACACTGAACGTGAACTCATCACTCTCGTGCTGTATTAAATGTAGAAGAAATTCAACATTCGCTGTCACCATTACCGCTAATAATCTTCAATGAAAGCAAAGAGCATAGGAAGCTTCGTTTACATCGATTCCCACAGTGCGTGGGATCCTCGTACTTTCTTATACGGACATCGCCGTCTGCGCTGACACCGAGACGGGCGCCGGATTTTCTCCGACACCGGGCCGTTAACGCTATCGCGTTTAAATTACTGCGATAGAAAATGAAAATTACAAAACTGAGGATTCCTTTCTCCCTGTCTCACGAAGTAAATTTAAAATCTTCCCAAGAACAAGTGTTTCTTTTTAGGATAACATGTTCTCGGGATAGTTAGTTAACACTAGATGTAGCCATGATAGCGCGAGTATTTACACATGAGGCTCCACTACGCAAATCACCTGATGAGGTTGACCCAATTATACTTCTCTTCGCCACTACCAATCAATTTTAGTAAGTTATTATAGTGTAGCACGCGCCATCGCGAGACTGTAGCACAATAGTAGTCCCGGCCCTGACGGTATCAGCAATGAGCTACAAAAACTAACGGCCCACATGTCAGCTACTTTATTAGCACTTATATACCGGCAGTCTTTGGAATCGGCATGTCTTCCCGACCATTCGAACACAGCGCACATCGTTCTGGCATTCAAGTCATGCGAAAACGCGTTTGCCAACAATTATATTCCAATCTTGCCGACCTCAGTTTGCTGTTAACTATTAGAACATATCATTCGCACGCAGATAATGTCCCACATAAACGATAACAATCTGCTGTTTGATCAACAAGACGAATTTAGATACAAAAACTGTCAAACACAGCTATTCGAACTTGTAACCGGCCTTCAGGATTCCTTGCATGCTTTGCACTATGTTGATGCCATATGTGTAGATTTCTCGGAAGCTTTTGATCAAGTGCCTCACAGGAGATTAAACTTTTTTAATTTTTTTTATTTCCTGTGCCCCACAGGAGATTAAATAAGAAGGTTCGTAAGCTGCAACTTGGCGAAAATACCACGTATTTCTGGAATGAAGAATCCTTGTGCAGTCGCTTTCAACACGCCAAGACTGGAATATTTCTAGCTGTACTGCGACAATATCGGGTGCGCCACAGGGGTCAGTATTTGGGCCGCTTCTCTTTTTAGTTTACGTTAATGACATACCAAGGAACATAACTTATATTATGCGCCTTTTCCCGTACGACAGTCTGATACACAAAGAAATAACAAACCCGCTTTAGGTAATGCTCCTGCAGGCTGATATAACTTGCTCACGCCAGTGGCCCATATTGTGCGAAACCGAGGTCGGCATCGACAAGACGAAGCAGATGCCTTTTTCTACTACAGCTAATACTCCTGCGAATACCTATTCAATCATTATCAGCATAATTGCAAAAAACTCAGTCATTTAAGTATCTGGGTGTGCACTTTTCGTCTATTATAACGTGGAACGTTAATCTAGAGCATATAGCAAATCAAGCATTTAAATGTTTAGGACATTTAAAAATATTACGTCTTTTAAAGCATCGTTTGTCGGCGGCCAATGCCGAAACTTAGCTGCATGCCTGCACAACACTAATTAGGCCAGCATTAGAATACGCTTCCATAGTATGGTATCCAAAGAGCGCATGACCTTTCAAGCCAGCTTGAATATGTGCAGAACAAGGCAGCCAGCTTTATTTTATCAACGTATTCATCTTATCAAACGGTAATGGCGTTGAAGCGAAGTCTTAATCTCTCTAATCTTGACACACGGCGCAGGATATCTCTTCAAGCAGAAGTCATCGTCTGAAAGAAGAACGAATTTTCGCAAGAACGTTGAAATATCAGAATTGGCAATTGTGTTGTCAGTAAAAGAGCGGAATCATCTGCCGGAACACATAGTTACCGCTACTGACGTGTCATCCTTCAAAACAGCATTGCTAATGCATCTGGATCGAGTCGACATTCAGCAACCCTAAACCCCGTCAATAAGCATGAAATCGATGTTGTATATGGTATATACCTCTTGATTTTGAGATGACATCTGTAGTGCTCTTCTACTTTGATAGGTAAATGCTCCATTTGTATTGTACTTACTATGTCTTGTTATTTTTTCTTAGTGTCTGTAACCTTATATAAATGATGGGGTTTTACGCGTCAAAACAACTATCTGATTATGAGGCACGCCGTAGTGGGGGACTCCGGAAATTCGGACCACCTACAGGTTCTTTAACGTGCACCTAAATCTAAGTACACGGGTTTTTTTCGCAATTCGGCCCCATCGAAATGCAGCCGCCGTGGCCGGAATACGATCCCGCGACCTCCTGCTTAGCAGCCCAACACCATAGCCACTCAGCAACCACGGTGGCTGTATGTAACCTTGTTATACCTTATGATTGTATAATAATCTACGTCCCCCCTCACCCATCTACTACCCTCTGGGCCTTTAAGGTATTAAAATAAATAAAACATCAATGAATAGAAACGACGCACCAAGCGACTTTCTTGTCGTCTGCAGCTCTGTCAGCGGAGACCTCCTAAACACGTGCACACACGTCGCCAGTCTCGGAGTCTTTGCCTGGTACAAAGACAGCACCAAATTGGCAAGCGGCACAGTGGCGCGATGACGCAGTTAGCTCAGTGGCTAACGCATCTGGCTCTGGAATGGGCGTCGCCACAGTGCAAAGAGTCCAATAACCTGCGGGGCTGGCGATAACATTGAGAAAATATTTTTGTAAAATGTAGTAGGCTCCCTCACAATAACGACCGCGTAACAAGACGACGCGCACAGCGAATAAAGCTTGGAACTTACCACTACTCTCACTGAAAACCAACAAAGGGTATAGCCAATAGCTGGAGGCGACTGACAGCAACAGACGGCATTATCAAATGCGCCGCGCACACTGCCTCAGTCGTAAAGGCAGCCCGGAGAGCGAAAACAAAAACGCAGGATAACATAACGCCAAAGATAATAACAATAAGAAAAAAAAAATGAATGACAGCCTTTGCGCTAGCGATTACTTCGGCAGGGAAGGCGATTGTTATGACAAGTCCTCAGTGGCTGCTAGAGGAGTCTGCTGGCGCATACACGAGCATCAAAAGGAAAGCCGAAACCAGTGTTCAAACGCAATAATAATCGGCGAACTGTCAAACCCAAAGGAGCGCCCCGCGTGCCGCGTTTTTTCTGCCCTTTAAAACCTTACACGGGCGCGTGTCGCACGCTTCGGGTAGCGGAGAGCTCAGCGTCGGCGGCAAACTTGTTTTGCGCCACGGGAACGGGACCGCCGAAAACACGCCGCCAGGCACAATAGGGTACTCGGCTGCACATCGACACGAGATACGCGCGCACGTGTTTCAAGATTCGAAGCTAGAGCCGCAGAGGTTTTTTTTTTTCCTCTTGGATGCAGCATCGTATAGGCGGAGGCAAGTGCTTATTTCTGTCAGCCTGCAGGGGACGCGCAGTTTAGGCCTCGAGTTTCGTTCGACAAGTTCACCTGCGTTAGCCCATCGCGCCGTTCTTCATCTCAGCGAGAGAAGTAACAAACCAGAAAAGTAATGTGATAGGGCTGGTTGGTGCGATTCCGCGGCAGTGGGCATCCCGAATTCGACCTGGATGCCGGAGCAAATTATCCCGACAGCTATCCACGCCGTTCTTCTTCTCAGCGACAGAAGTAACAAACCAGAAAAGTAATGTGATAGGGCTGGTTGGTAGGATTCCACGGCAGTGGGCATACCGAATTCGACCTGGATGCCGGAGCAAATTATCCCAACAGCTATCCACGCCGTTCTTCTTCTCAGCGACAGAAGTAAGAAACCAGAAAAGTAATGTGATAGGGCTGGTTGGTACGATTCCGCGGCAGTGGGCATACCAAATTCGACCTGGATGCCGGAGCAAATTATCCCGACAGCTATACTCTACGGCTGATCGGGAGTCAAAAAGACGCTTAAAATACACTGCGCGCAATCTAGTTATCACCGAATATTCAAAGTATTCGGGTACGCTCTAGAAGGATGCGACTGAACTCGTGTTGTTGGGAGCACTATGCAACGAATAACATGTTTTACTAGACGTTAGTGGTGCAATTAGTGAAAAAAAAATGAAAGTACTCTGCAAGTCTTAGATGTAGAGAATGATTTCGAATCAGGAACATGTAGAGTTTTCTTAGAAGCGTCAGCAGTGCCTCCTTTTGCTCTTGCTTGTTACTCGACCATTTGCCGGCGTCGTAAAGAAAGCCGAGAGATGTGACAAAAACCTAAATAACTAACCGCTGGCGCATCGGCATCGCAGTCCTGCCTATTTTGCTTCGTATGAACCAAGAGCGCGTATAAGCCGTAATTCCCTGCCGCTGAGGAAGTGACAGGACAGGACGTAGCTGTCGGCTTCGAATTTCGCCCTTCCGGAAGGCAGCATTTCTGGAATAAATATATTCAGCCATTCATTATAAGAATAAATGAGTAAAACATTTGGAATAATCACCGCGCTGTCACGTACGCCACAAAGCACCTCTACAGGTATGCGTTGACTGTTTTATAAGCTGTTTGTTTCAGAGAAACATTTCCTTGAAGTAAAAGTGCTGGAAGCATTTCTTGCGAATTTTACGGAGCTTTGTTTTCTTTGAATGCGTACAAATGGGGACTCGGGACTGGGAAAAGAGCCATATGAAAGAAAAATACAAAAAAGGCAAAACAAAAATATTTACAGAACTAAATTATTTTCATAACGTAACATAATACTATTTCTTACAAAAGTGTGGCAAGGAATTGCGGGATCAAATCCCAGTGGCGGCGCGCGAATTTTGAAGGAGGGACAAATGCAAAACATAGCAGTGCCCTGCATTTGATGAACGTAAAACATACACAGGTTGTGAAAATGAACTCAGGGTTCGCCACTATGGCGTGCCTCCTAAAGAAATCATTTAAACGGCGCGTAAAAACCCCAGGAATTCAATTTTATATGAAACTGCGAAATATAGAGCACTTTTCTCCACATCCCTAGGTCATCACGTTTCCCAAATTCATGTTACGGATTCACTAACTTTAATGTTATCATCATCATGAGCATGTATTTCGGTCCAGTGCAAGACGAAGGCCTTTCTCAGCGATCTACAATTAACCCCTGTCACGCGCTAGCTTCTTCGTACTTGTACCTGCTAATTCCCTAATCTCATCACCCCAACTAATTTTCAGCCGTCCTCAGCCGCGCTTCCCTTCCCGTGGATTTATTGTACAGCCCGTTTAGTTTCCTCAATTACTGCGATGTTGTATATGGACACTGCAGGCGCATCTCTGCTGTCGTCGTTGCGATGTTCCGTATTAAGTCCAAGGCCGATAGCAGCACCGCCGAGCGCCGTATCTGTATGTGTGAGTGAAAGCGTGCGAGGATGCGCCGACAATCGCAGCTGAATCTCGTGTGCGCGAGGAAAGAAAATGGGGCAGAGCGCGCCGTCTTCCGTCGCGCCCAAGAAACCGGGGGGAAAGGAGGTAGCCGGGCGTTGTACTTTGGCAGCAACTGCGAATGGCGTGGCCACGCGCGGGCGTTATCTGAAAGCGATCTCCATTGGGGGCCGAGTCTAGGCGGGCCGACAGCTGGTAGCTTTGCGGGTGCGGTGTTCTCGCCGCTCAGATTTCGCTTAAGCGATAGACAGTGCGAAGGTCACTACGCTCGCTGCAGCCGCCGCGCTTCCTCGCGCCAGCATTTTGTCAGCGATTGTCCGCAGTCATCGAGCGCCATGCGTGCATATTTGTGTGTGCGTGCTGGCGCCAAGCTTGTTAATTTAGTTAGTAAGCGAGTGTTTATAAGTTTATACAGCCGATAAAACTACTATCCTTGCTTATTATGGCTGTCTACTAATCAGCTGTCGCTATCGATGCTGCGCCTTTCGTGCAAAACGGCGACGCTTAATTTCGCGGGCGCGTTGACCGTCAGGACGATCACTGCCGTGTCGTGGAGGGCATCTGCTCCTGCCGTGTATAATCTATGAGCTTATTGCATGCATGCAGCTCAACGTAGCCAGTGCTGCTTAACCGCTTACGACGCAAGCACAAGTGCACAATAGTGCTTTAAGTAAGCACAGCGAATTTGCCTTCTGTTGCCGTCGTCTCTTCTGTGTCTCGTGCACGCTCATTGGTTAGGATAAGAGGTTGCAAGAGATAGGTGAACTGATAAGCAGCATGGACTATGTGGCGCATAATGTAACAGCCTAGCCGACGATGTTGGGACAGTATAGACATTCCGCACGCATGCGCCGCCACTCGCTATTTTCGTGGGTTCGCTTCGTGAGACGATGCTGACCCTCGCGCCGGCCAACGCTCTCGTGCGAATAATAGGTACATAGAAAGGTGCTTCTCAAGGGAGCCCATTTTCGATTCATAAACACCGCGCCTCAAGGTGTGCTGCAGATCGCATACGTCGTAGTTCATATCTGTCTGCCTATTCAATATAGTGCCGAACCTGCACAAAGCGCCAGCCGTTCCAACGGTGCGCGATAATTAAAGCGACCATGTAGCGAGTCCGCGCTTTAAGCTCGTTATTGAGGTGATAATTTCAAAGCTGCCACGGACACTTTATCAATGTTGCACTTTACTCATTATTGTACTCATGTTGCAGCCCCCGCACTCCTGTTTGCACGGTGACACGTTCTTTGTGGGGTTCATGAGGGCAAACGCATAAATGCTATAATCGAGGGATCACCAACGGGGTGGGCAGATCCTCTTGCACAGTCGGGTCGTGTCATGCGGCAAGCAAAATGACGTACCATTCGTAAAAAAAAGAAAAACGCCGCGTCAAATTTTCATTCGTTCCTGATTAAGCGCAATCGCCCGTCAGTCCACTAAAATTGCGAACGTTCCCCGCGGCTAACTTTTCTCTCTTTTTTGTTGCGGGAGAATAAAAATACTAGTTGTAATAATCCCTCATAGCGTGTTAAAATGTCGTCCACGTCGTCAGCCTTGATTGTTGTGGGACCACCTGGTAGGTAAAAACAAAAGCAGGTTAAGGATGAGCGTTGACGTCTTTGACCGAAAAACGTGAAAGCAAACGGCTGATCTCAGTAATGACGACAAAACTTCGCCAACATGTTGTCCTCAGTATGAGAGAGTAAACGAACATCGATTTCAACAATTACCTTCTCCAATGTGTTGTCCTCAGTATGAGAGAGTAAAAGAAATATCGATTTTAACAAATCTTTGCTGTTGGTAGTAAGGAGAACTAAGCAAGATCAAATTAAGATAGAAATCGGCTACCTGGCTGCTGCTACGTTTTTACACACTCAGGTGGATCGGTGGAAACCACCTCACTGACTTCCGTGCTACAAGCGAAAGCCTCTGGCTTGCCGAAAAATTGCAGCCTCAGCCATACTGCGAAGCAGTCAAGCGATATTTCGAGCAATATCATGCGCATTATGTCTAGTGCTATTTCCTCTGGAATCGTTTGAAGTAAGCATTCAAAGACGTGCGGAAGCAAGTTGTTTTAAAGGAGTAATTTATGAAATGCTGGCAAAATATATTTTATAAGTTGCTTGAGCACTCTTCTGCTTTAGCAGCATGTGCATAAAAGGGGCATCCATGCTTCATCCAATTTCATTCGCACATTATACTGTTTGGCACCCAAGGCGAATAAAAAGAGCAGACTCTAGATGACGTCACCTTCAAATGGCGAGGGATGTGCTTCCCGGCCATACACAAGTTGAGACTGGGTGTTTCTTCCCTCTCCGTCCTATCGGGCCTTTCGGTTCTTACTGTTGCGTGTGTTCTTTGACTGGAAGCTGGTTTATATATCAGGTGCAGGCCAACCGTTAGCCAGTTTTTCTTCATCAAGTTGTCTATTCTATTCACCCGTTGCATCAGCACAAGCACAATGATATGCACAATTATCCTTGCAGTTTCGTGCTGTACCGGTTAGTGCATGCATTCGCAAATGTATGGAGAGCAATCTCCCGTAAAGAAGTGAACTTCATTAATGGGGATTAATGGCTATTACGCCATCCTCCTTTTTCGATGCTGCTTTTAACATGTAACCGCAGGCTTCATTTAGGGTTTTCATGTCGGTGCTGGTTTGTTTGGCGTCAGAGAATGACGCAGATAACGGCGTTCTCCAAAAGCTGTATTTTCTTTTCTATGTGTAGGGTCAGCGGGATAGCTGACAGAGAAAACCTCTGCTGGTTATATTTCGGGTGTGTGCACTAAAGAAGTCACCCTTTCGCGAGAAAGGCGAAGCATCCATTACGACAGCAAATTAGCAGACAGCCATACGAAATAAGGCTAACATTTTTATCGAACATGCTAACCTGTAAACATTCGCTTGCTAACTAAATTAACAAGCATGGTGTTAATCATCATCACCATGCGTTAACACATCACTCTCGACGACCGCGGACACTCGCCCTCAAAACGCTGGCGTGACCAAACGCGGTGGCAGCGGCGACCGAAGTGACCTTCGTGCTGTCTACCGCTTCAACGCCAGCTGAGCGCCGGGACCACACAGCACGCACCAAGGCACGAGCCATGGACGCAGCTAGACACTGGCTCCAACGAAAATAGCTTTGAAGATACGGTCGGGCGACCGCGCGCAGCCCCAACATACGCTGTGGCAGCCGGAGTAGAACGCCGACCCTCGCCTCCCCTCCCATCCCCCCAGTGCCTGGTAAGGTTGGGTATCTCGCGCGCGACTGAAGACGGCGCATTTCCTTCCCGCTCTCCTCCCTTTCGCGCAGGTGAGTTTGAGCCGCTATCGTTGGCTCCCTTCGCAGGCCTTCACTCGCACATACAGCGTAGCGCGCGTGGCAACGGTGTTATCGCCCTTGATCTTCAAACAGAACGTCGCCGCGACGGCGATGGCAGAAACAAGCCTAGAATGTCCGCATAGTTGCTATCAGGAAAAAAGAAAGTAGTCATGGTATGGTAGGCGCACCAACAACTCCACAGGAAACGTGTTGGCGATTGAAATGACCATCATCTCGTGTGAGAATGTGAAGCACTAAAGAAACTTAGAGATGTGTACCGAGCTAAGCATGTGACATTGTTTGCGGACTGGGTCCAGCTTCGGCTCAAAAAACAGTCAATTCGCCCTGGAGCTTTGCATGCGGAGCTTCCGGAGTCAGCCATATTTAGCACCCTTCCTGTAGCCCATTTCTGTGAATAGGCCTAGAGCCATCATTTAGGTAAATATTCTTAAAGAAATTAACTTCACGATGAAAGAAATCAGTCAAAACAGAAATGATGTGGCACAATTGGATGAGGCGCCTTGTTCATTTAATGTTTTCTCCTCCTTTGGCGGTGTTACAACTTCGTAATGAAACAACTAGCCCGCGTCAAATGTACAATATTCTTTCTCTCTTTACCCTTCTCGTGGCGGTGGACTAGAGTTAACAATGCATTGCTGCAAGAACTTGGAGAAGCAAGAACCCTTGCATCTGGACTCCATGATCCCCATAAAGAGTAAAAGTTACGTGCAGTAAAACGTATATATATATATATATATATATATATATATATATATATATATATATATATATATATATATATATATATTTATATATATATATATATATATATATATATATAAGGCATCTAGGCACCTAGCAGGCACCTAGCTAAGGCACCTAGCTCGCGCTAGGTGCCTTAGAGTCGCGCCGAAGTCGCATTGTGGCCAACAAAGAGGTTTAAGTGCGGTATTAGACTTGCCGAGGTTTCCGAGAACCTGGGACTTCCATACCACAGAAAACAGAAAACCTCTTCCGTTTCACGCGTTTACCGTTTGGTGTCGCGAGCCATTTTCTAGTCAGTAATGGATCGGGTATTGGCTGGCTTGGAGGACACAGTGTGCTCTCTCGATGATGTTGTCATAGCAGGAAAGACCGAACACGAGTGCCTGAGACGCACCGAACAGGTGCTGCAGAGACTACAGAAGCATGGGATACGTGCCAACGCTGATAAATGTCAATTTCTTAAAAAGCGCGGCCGCCATCTTGGTCCCGAAATTGACGCGGTTGGCATGCATCCTACGAAAGACAAAGTAGAAGCCATATTGAGGGCTCCAACTCCGACAGGTGTCTTCGAATTGAAGGCTTTCCTAGGGTTGGTGAATTTTTACGCAAGATTCCTATATAGTGACGAATGTGAAATTATTCGGGAATAAAACCAGCTATAATAATGCCTGTGCAAAGTCTTCGGTAGATTTTGGGCAGTGTCAGGAGATACGCATAGTATTCGAAATCGCGTGAGAAATTATTATTTAGCTTCGCTCTATTTGATGTATGGCTTGCTCTCATTGACATATATATGCGAAGGTTCTTTTGAAGCAAAAACTTATTTCTCTAGCTCTTAGAACTCGGGGTGGCTCCAGAGTGTTGCATTTTCGAGTAAGCGGACGAATCCTCCGCTTCCTCCGCGATTGGTCGCGGAGGAAGGGTAATAATACAATGAAACGATCTCGCGCCTGATGTAATCGAAACTGGATCAACCGCGGAGAACGTGTAAGAGGAACGCGGCCTCTGGCACTGGCCAATCTTCTGTTACGTTCAGCACTTTTATTATTTGAGTCTGATAAGATTTAGAATAAAATCCACGCGTTGTCGGTGTTCTGTCCCAGGATATTTGTTTCTGGATTGTCATTCTCAAAGTTCCGAGGAAGAACTTTGTAGAGAATGTAAAACAAGGTATGCGCAAGCTTAGTAATAGAAGAACTAGAGTGCCGTATAGAATATGTACGACAATTTTTGTTCACAGGACGCCAACGCCGGCACCGGCACCGGCGCCGGACACCGACACCGGAATTTCAGTGGCGCGGGTCCCTTAAGGCTATCGCGTTAATGCAGTCACTTCAAAATTCAGTAGCGCCTCACTGCTCACATAGGCTGACGCCATGCTCTTCGCTGCTTAAGTTTATCTTTAAATTAGCACCAAAATGAAAGTATATATCCGAATCCAGCAGTAAGTACGACGTGCAAGCCGGGAAGGAGAGAAGACGACATAATAGTTATGTCGTTCCCATTTTCGACCAAGGCGCACCACATCGACATAATATGCTGAGTTCATTGCGGTAGCCGTTGGCTCCACCATGCACGAGAGATTGTTTAATACAACCGACACAGCAGATACTGCATGAAACGCCGCAAGGTTAACTGCGCATGTAAACAGCGCCGGACCGTCTCATACACACACACACAAAAAAAAAAAAAAACATGTGCCTGAAGAACTGTGATTCGTTGATGATTGGCAACTGGTCTATAAAACAACACTGAACTGAAACAACCTGAAAGATGCCGGTGGTAAAACGTTACAGCTTCTGCCGAAAGCCGAAGCATCAATTGCGATAGTAAATTAGTGGACGGCTACACGAAGTAAGGATAGTAGTTTCATCGACTGTGTAAACTTGTAAACATAGGCATAATAACTCATTTACCAAGCATGGTGCCACGTGCGCACAAGCAAACATGAACGCATCTCACTCGATGACCGCGGAAACTCGCTATCGAAACGCTGGAGGGAGGAACGGCGATAGCAGCAGCGAGCGAATTGACCTTCGTGCTGCGTCTGGCATCAAGGCGAACTAAGCCACGAAAACACAGCGCACGGGCGGACTCTATTCCTGTCGCAGATGGCTTTTAAGATACAGCAGCCCGGGTCAATCAGAAATGCAAAAATGCAGCAGAAAAGCTGCAGAAATGCGCCTTGAGTGTTCATATGATTGCTATAGCAATAAAACGAGAGGCAGCGTAAGAAATAAAGGTAAAAAAACTGTCTTCCGACTTCACCATCCAAGCCCTTCATGCCAAGCTTTCGAACTGCTCCTTCATGCCAAGCGCATGAAGGAGCACTTCGAAATCCTTGGCCTACTGTGTCTATATGATGTGCTAGAACAGTGACCTGGCGCAAACCGTTGGGAACGACATTCTATTACTTTTACTTTCTACGTGCTTGAAATGGTGAAGTGCCCGAGCAGCCTTAAGTTCTGCAATGTGCATCTTTTGCAGAAAACAGCTGTTTAATGCCCTGAAATAATGAAAAGGTGCCCTAAACCTGTTCTTCAAACGAGTGCACCCAATTTTAAAAGTTGCGGATAAAGTAAGGGTGTGAAATGGGTGTTGCGATATCCAATCCACCTTGGAGGGTGTAATTTTATTGAGGGAGCACCTGTTTCTCAGAGTATTAGCGTCGGTATATAGCCGAGCAGACATAGTGGGCAGTGTCTCACACGGGTGAGGTGCGGAGAGGCAAACCATAAAGAGTAGCCACGAAATTACACCCATTTACTTTAAAGCAAATTCACAGGGAGGGTTTCCACAGAGGAAACTAAATGGTTTCGTGGCAATGCACTTGACCAGTGAAATTAGTGCAGGCTCGCGTGAGCCTACACGAATATTGCCAAAGACTCAATTCGCAGGATCATTATATTTGTTCGAGGAATAAATCAGGTCTCTTAATTCAGTACGAAGTGTTTCTTCAATAGAAGCAATGTCATGACATGCATGGCGTCAACACGTAACAATGCAACAAAACATAGCATAATATAACCCCAAATAGTGTTAACACATGCATCTATCTACATAACAAAAGGCCAGTTCCTTCAATTCCCCAATGTGCGTGGGAACAGACTAAGTGAAATTGCGAAAGCCCTAAATACAATCAATGTGTATCGTTCTAACATACTAAAGCTAGAGCTTACGCCGATGTCTCCTGAAACAGCGTCTCACTCTTCGGTGACATTTCCAGACTTGAACGCCGAAACGCTTTCGCTTGCGTCTGTCGCAGACGCAGGTACGTGTCGCACATGTAACACAGAATTGCTTTTGACAGCCTTTGGTCATCCTTGTCTCGTAATGCGGTTTCCTCATCGTCCTTTTGTTCGCTTACAATTGCTCGCGTAGCAGAATCGCAGGGCGTCATTGCCAAAATCAGATTTTCCCAACTTGGAAATTCAATTGCAAAGGCCTCATTTATCTTCCGGTTCCTATTCGATTTCAATTTTTAATATTACAAGCTTACTCGCATAAGCGAGTTCCATGTGGTGCCTACCGTCCGCCTCTCAGTGTCCCTAAACATGTCAGTTCCGTCTGCTGTGGGCACAAAGTATTTTATAACGAACAGCGCAGCTTCGTAACATGCTCCACTTTGTTTATCGCGAGTGTTTCTCAAGATTTCCTGTGAAAAGTATTGAAAATATTATAAAATGTGAGTCGCGCTCGGGCCACGTATACCTATATGTTTGATGGGCGACGATAATCTAGCGCACGTTCGTGGCATACATCGTCGATTCACGACGGGCTCTAGGTGGATATCATCTTGAAATTCTGAGTTTTCATCAATTACGTCTCCGAGCAATACGGTAGCACAGCGTATCAGCTTTTGTAACATTATGCTGGATAAGCTTCGTGGACCCGGGTCCGATCCCTGCGAAAGCAGTGCATGCATTGATATTCCCTTAATTGCATTCACTTTCCGACCTGTTGTGGGAAAAGGAATGAGATTAGGTTTCTGGGCTGATCTTTACGAGGAGAACGAGCAAGTTTTTTTTTTTTTACTTTAGATATTTACTTAATAGAGAGCCATGGCTTCCTAGTTTAAATGTACATAAAGTTCATAAATGCTCTCCTTTAGAAACCGCTGTAGAAGCGTTGCATTCAAGAGGGAAAGCTGATTGCTATTGCACATTGTACAGAGATAAATATTTAGGTATTGGCCTCTCAAAGCGAGACTGGCCAGGACTATAGTAAAAAAAAAAATGGCATCTTCTACCTGAGGACGTAGCGTGGAAAGACATGGCGAGATTAAGCGTTGCTCTATATCTCGTTGGATGATGTTCTAAGAATAAGCGGGAGCGACATTTTCGCCCAGCCCAGCATGCAAGCCAAGTGTTGCTGAGCGGTAGGGACAACGCCCTGATAACTACGGGGTGCCTAACAGCCTCGACGGGGAGCGCTTCCAGTGGAGTTGCAATAGTCGCATTTCGATGGTACGGCACGAGATGAAGACGACGGGCTAAAATATTAGATAAACTTGGGTACGCGTAAAATGTGCGTTGGATTCGAGCATGGAGTACATACATCTCAAGACCAGCTTGGCAGGAATGCTATACTCCGTTTCCTACATCAGGTGCAGCGCTGTGAAAGCTACGCGAGTAGTTCGGTGACGAAAACGTATCACTCCGCGCTGTCCGTCCATGTTTCGCCGCAAGCCAACGGCGTTTGCTTGCGCGAGCATGCACGTAAGGCTGCGGCCACGGGCTGCCAATAAAAAAAAAGCGTAAAAGAAACGTAGCGACGAACAAATTGATCTAAAACGACAGAATAGATAGCGTCATACCACAGTTTATTTGTTTTTCAGCATTAGAACATTTTTCATTCAAAACTAACTCTATATAAAGGACAGTTTCGCAGAGTTGCTATCAAGAACATCGAACTATTTCTAAGCACGAATTCAGTCACTGCGAAAAATTCCCAGTTCCGCCCGAAAGGCGAAGTACCGATTTCGATAGAAAATTTGCAGATAGCTGTACGAAGTACGGGTAGTCGTTTTATCGGTCGTATAAACTCGTAAACATTCGCTTGCTAGCTAAATTAACAATGATAGTATGTGTTAGCGTTACTGAACGATTGCGTAGAAAGACGCAATAATCTTTTTCTACCTCGTAAAGCAGGGAAATCTGATTAGAACTATTATAAAAATTACGGAAGAAACTGCACTTTTGTTGTACAAGTATGCGTATGCATTGTGCCACTTGCTCATCTTCACGCAGCTTCGGATGAATATGAATGTTATCAAATTTAATGTGAGAATTATAAGCCCTCATTAACATTTATCATTAGTTACGAACGTTATGAAACTAGGTCGGACCTTTATGAACCCTTATCTGGCACGATCCACACCCTCCAACCCTTATCGGTCGTTAGCAACTTTAGCTCAAATGTACCGATCCTTATCAACCCTTGTCATCCTTATCGGGCATGATCGCTTCCTCGTCAACCCTTATCAACCTTATCGGGCATGATCTGACCCTAATCAACTCTGATCAGTCCTTATCAACCTCATCAGAATTGCTACGACCTTTAAAAGCATTTACGCTCTTTGGCATGTGATACATCTGCGTCGCAACATTGTTAGCACTGTTGAGACCAATATAACCCCTCATCACTCTTTATCGTTCTTATCGGCTCACTGACTGCTTATTTCTCTGTGTTGCGCAACGCGAAGCACATGAGCCCTCAAAGGTCGCGTCATTTCGGTGGTTTAAGGAATGCACCGGCGGAAGGAGCATCCTGCGACAACAGAAACGCATCGGCGATGTAGCGTGTTGTGCATTAATATTTTTTTGCAAGATTTCTATTTTCCTAATGTGTACGACACTCCGCGTCAGCTATACATGTGGTCTTAGAGATGGCTTTTATTCCACCATCACCAAATCTTTCAAGAAGGCTTCCACAGGAACTTTTCTCCTTTGACATTCGTACGGTTCACATACATTCACTTTCTGCGAGCGTGAGTCTTTCATATCCTGGAATGCAAATTGCAGACTTTGCCATCAACCCGAGATAATAGATCTTTGCTTTATTAGTTGTCATGACCCATATTATTTTTGGGACATTTTACAAAGAATTATAAAAAAACCAACTTGCTCTCACATGTTAGGGTATCCGGTTGCTACCTTTCAAGAAGCCAATCAGTAGCATACCATATGATTTGTTTATGTTCTTGGGACCCTATTCATTACGCAGGAGTCGCATGATCGACAGACTTGCCGAGCCATCTCGCTCGACAAGGTCTGTTTCTCGAGAAGTGGCAGTCAAGTGCGTGCTGTGGCTGAACCCTTTGATCCCGTTCCTGGGTGGATTTCGCTTCTGGACGCCTGTGTTTGTTTGCCCGATTTTTTTTAAACTTTCGTTAGATCGCACAGCGTTTGTGCATTTGCTTTGCATGTGTGTCAAAATGTAATTCAAATAATTTACGCATGTCACCACTCATATTTCCGTGCAATAAAGGAAAGAAAAGCCGGGTGCTTAGCCCAGTGGGCAGGACACTCGGCTTCTCAGCGTGATGTCGTAGGTTCGGTACTCGCCACTGCCAACAGTTTCCCTTTCGGATTTATTTTGCTTTAAACATTATCTCTTAATAGCGAGTCGTCTTGCGTGACAGATAGACGGATGGGCAGGTTTCCTGTTTTCATAGGCGTATGCGTGCTTACTTATCTAGAACGCGCTTGAATCGGGCATCGGGCGCAAGTTAAAGAACTCTAGGTGGCCAAAATTATTCCGAAATTGCCCACTAGGGCGCGCCCCAAAATCAGTTCGAAGTGTTGGCACGTAAATCTCAAGAATGTTTTCAATGACGGGGTGAAATCTTGAGCCCTCGCTTACACATTTCTAGATGGTTACGTGGACCCAGCTCATTTTCTGCATTCATATACGACGGTCATGTTCACTTTGATGTACAGCGCTTAAAAATTTCAATAATTTCAAAGATGTGCACTGACAAGACGCTCAGTGCCATGTGAAGGAGCGCATCTCCTCGTACTAGACATAATACAGTACACTATTCCACACATTCACCTTAGCGTATATAAAGCTCCTTCAACATATCAGCGTCCGACCCCAGCAAAAGTGCACAATTGTGGCGGCATTGAGCACGCAAAGCGTATCTCTCTTCTGCTGCGTTGTCTGCCATGGATATTCTGCGCATTTATTGGTTACGGTACACGGTTGCAAATGATCAGGTGAGCTGGTAAGCGACAGGCGCAATGTCGCGCCTGATGTAATAGCCTAGCTGACGGCGTTCGGACAGTGGGACATTCCGCGCGTATGCGCCTTCACTCGCTGCTCTGGCAGGTGCGCTTTGTGAACGACGAGAATCCTAGGGTCGACCAACGGGCACGTGAAATCATTGAGTACTTGGAAAGTTGAACCTCGAGGGAGCCTTCAGTGATTCATTAACACCGAAACTCTGAGTATGCGGCAGCTATCATATGAATCTGCTGGGGCGTTATAACGTAAAACTATTCCTAACCTTTTTATTCCAATTGTACACTGTTTTGGACCACGCCCGCTTCGCCTGTCTGTCGCTCGACGGCACGAAAACCGTGATAGCTCCCTATCTGATATCACGTGCACACACTGATTATGCATGATTTGATCCAACAAAAGAAAAAAATTCTTATTTCTGATTCGAACCCTTTTCGCCGTTAGCCCTCGGTTATTGGTCGAAAGTTTTAGGGCTGCACCCACTTCACCTGCCTGCCAGGCGACGTCACAAAACCCCAAAAACTCACATCGTCAAAGTGACGTGTACGCGTTACAGATACGCTAATATGCCGAACAAAACTGAATTTTCTTCTGAATAGCCGCAGGCTGCCGCGTTCCGCAAGGAATAAAACATGGCTGCCGCCGATCACTCAGGCACTGGGGACTCGCACCTGCCAAAGAGCATGGAATTATTTCCGTATAATAAAACTTATTGCGCTGCCATGTAACGTTTTGGAGCACTTTCAGAACGTTTACGACCTCGTTCTGCCAACTCTACTTTGCGAAGGAGCCGTTTCAGCATCATTCTTAAGCTTCCTTTGCTTGCCGCCGCGATTTGCGATCAGCCACCACAATCTAAGTAAGGAAAAGTGTACCAATCGCCCACGCTGGCTCCACCCTCTTGATCCGGCTATCAATCTTCAGTTCAGTGGCTCGGCCCCATCGAATCCCTCGCCTCTTGAGCATGCTCCTCGCCTTTTGTCAGCCAATTAGATAAGACAAGCCGCTCAGTGTAGGCAATTTTATTTGTTTTTCAAGCAAACTAAAGTGACCTCCTATGAACGAGGAAAGCGTTTGATTGGTCTGTTCAGACAACCCTGCGGGTGACCGTCTGATGCTTGCGTTGGAGGTTACGCAAATTTGACGTCAGGAGATTGGAATAAAACCATATTGGAACAGTTTTACGTTATCCGGCCCCTGATTTCATGTTGCATGAAGCGTTTAAGAGGTTGCACAATGCTCAATAATTAAAGCGATAATGTCACTAGTGTGTGCTTTTAGCTCGGTATTGAAGTAAAAATTTCAGAGCATCCACCGCACCTCTGTTCATATTGCCTATTATTCTTTATTTCATTCTAAGGTGCAGCGCCCGCAGTCCAGTTAGCACTGTGACACGCCCTTGAGGGTTTTCTTGAGGGAGCCGCACACGCGCGATATTCAAGCGACCATTGAGGTGTGACGGGCGGATCCTGCCGCACTGCTGCGTCGTGGTGTGGTGCAACCACAAAGCCGTTACATTGCCAATAGAAGCAGCGACACACATTCATTGTTACCTGATAAGGTACCACCCATACCAAAATTGCAAGAGTGTCGCAAGAGTAAAGAGTGATGTTTCCAGCAGAAAATAGACATATTGGTCTTAAAACGCCGTCATCGCCATTGTGCGTTCCACGTCACCAGCGTTAATTGCTATGGCGCCATTTGGTCGGTAGAAATCGAAATACGTAAACAGTTTTGGGTGACGTCTCTGCCCAACAGGGGCGAAAACAAACATCTTATCTGAATAATAAGCGCACAACATCGCCCATATGTTATCCTCAGCATGCGACAGTGAAGCGAACATTGATTGTACCATTTATTTCTTGCTGGTACTACGAATAGCATGTAGCGAGAGCGAATTCACATCGAAGCGGGACACCTGGTTGCCATTACGTTTTTACGCTGTTACAGTAACAGGCGGCAGCCGCCTCGTGCAGTTCCGGGTGACAGGCGAAATTTTCTGGCTAAGCGAAAACTTCCAGTTTCGCCCATATTGCGAAGCCGTGATGCGCTAACCCGATCAAAATTACGCTGATAATGTCCAGCCCTGTTTTCTCAGGTATCGGTCCGGCTAAAGATGGACGTACGCGTATAAGCAATGTGCTTTATAGAAGAACATTATGAAATCGCAAAACAATACGTTTTAAAAGTCTATTTTGCAGTATCTGCATGAAAGAAGCGTCCATGCTTATATGGTATTTCTTTCGGACATTATGCTGCTTGGTAATCCTGGTGATTAAAAAAATTCACTCTAGACCACGTTGTCTTCAAAAAGGTAGGGTGGCGGTTCTCGGTAGTAAACATGTGGAGAAACATGGTTACTTTCTTTCTCCTATCGGGCCTGTCACTTCTTACCATTGTTGTAATCAAACACTTCTGGTATTATAATTTTGAGGTACGGTATACACCAGCCCGTCCCCTAAGACCGAAAGAACTGTATGCGATCCCCAAGACGGCAACAAAGTATGGAAGCCGATCACGGCAATATTATGTTCCAGCTATCTGTAATAAATTACCAACGCCTGTGTTACAAGTTAACACAAGACGTGGTATCCAGAAATTACTCAGGTTAGTCGAAGTTTAAAAGAAAATTTTGCATAACTGCTTCAAGATTTCGTTCCTACCCACTCATGGCTAACTCTTCTAAAAAACCATGTGCAATTTTCTGTGCCCTGACAGTCAGGCAGTACTGGTCAAGACCTCTGAGGCTTTGGCACGCCTGTTATCTGTGTTTTGTATTTATTTGTGCACAATAAAGATTGTATTGTATTGTATTGACACGTTAAATTCTATAATTTAATTAATAAAGTCTTCATAATGTTATCGTTTTGCCGCAGGTCAGAGACAGCACGTGGTTTCACTACTTCTATCTCCAGGGTTAACGACGGCATTTGGCTGAGCAAATGTACCAGATGGTGTACCACATAAGCGATGCATGGAGAAGCAAATGGGAAAGAAAAGCTGCGAAGTTGCCCAAACACGTAATTAAAAAAAGGTAATGGGGAGGAATCTTCAGAGAAAACTATTTACATTGTGGCACTGGCTTATGCGTGACAACTCGCCTTCACCTAGTTTAGTGTGCGCCATAAACGAAAGATGCCAAGGTCTCATTTTGGAGCCATAATTAAGCATCGGATGTCATCAGGCACTGAAGTTCACTGAATTTGTTCCCGAAATAAAGAACCTATAAATAATTGTTATGTGTTTCGTCAAAACAAGCAATGTCATGATATGCATGACGTCAACATACCATCCATATAACGTAAGATAGTAATCTGCACTCATTATAAAAGAGCATAACCACAATTAGCACTTACACAAACACCTATATAAGGAAGCTTTGGTTCCGTAAGTTTGCCGAACAGCTTGGGAACCGCATACTTTTTTTTCTGTACTCAGTCGACACGTGCAAGAGCCTCTTTGTCCCGGAGAAAAGGGTAGTCCTAAATAAAGAATATTTTTGTTCCATTCCTGAGTCTCTTGCGAAATAAGATTTTTAAACTTGAACTGAATGAAATCGAGAAAGGATTAAAGTACGATCAATGTGTCTCGCTGGTACTCAAGCTTGAGCTTACTCAAGCTCTTCATCAACTCCCACGTCACTCTTCGGCGCTTTTGTGGACTTGAATGCTCAGACGCTTTGGCTATCGTCCGTAGCGGCCATGAAAAGGTATTACACAAGTAATACATTTCTGGTTTTGACAGCCGTTAGTAACACTTCTATCTAAATATGGTTTCCTGATCGTCTTTTTCTTTGCTTACTTTAGCGTGTGTCATGAAATCGCTCGGCGCGGCTGGCACAATCACATTTTGTAAGTTCGTAAGTACGTTTGTTAAAGCCCCCGCGCGTTCCTCTTTATCGGCCAGTTTCTGTTCACTTACAATTTCAAAGGGTAGGGTACATACTTTATCTGTATAGCCGAGTTCAATGTGGGGCTGTTCCTCCTCTCGGGGTTCGTAAATATGTCAGCGCCATTCGCTTTGCACGCAACACATTCTGTAAGCTGCGACGCTGCTTTCTGTAATGTTCCGCCTATTTCACCACAATTATTGCTCAAGATTTCCTACGATAAGTACTGAAGTTGGTATAAAACGTCGGGCACACGAGAAGCGCGTTTGTCCCTATATGTGATAGGCTACGATAGTGTAGAGCACGTTCGGTTCGAAACGGGACCAAGTGCGATGTTCGCAAATTCTAAATTTTATGAATTAAGTTTCCGAAAAATCGGGCAGTACAGCTATTTTACGTTACCTGCCATGGTTGCTTAGAAGCTAGCGCGTTGGGCGGCTGAGCACAAAGTCGCGGGATCAAATGCCGGCAGCGGCAGCGGCATTTCCATTGGGGTAAAATGCAAGAACGCCTGTCTACTATGCAGAAGGTGCACGGTAAATAACCAGAGGTGGTCAAAAGGTATCTGGAGTTCCCCACTACGTCGTGTCTCATATTAAGATCGTGGTTTTGTCATGTAAAACCACAATATTAAAATTAGTCATTTTACCTTTACAGGTGCGGCTTGCTAGTTCTTGCGACATTATGCTGGATGAAAAAAAAAAGAAAAATCTCGCCACTAAAACTCGGATCGAATCGCGGCAAAGGCAGTGCATACATTGACATTTCCTCAAAAAAAGTTAATTTCCGCCCTGCTACGGCGAAAGTACTGAGATTTGGTTTCTGGCCTAATCTTCCCGAGGGTAGCGAGTAGATATTTACGAAGAAGGTTAACCTTGGAGATTACCCTAGTCTCTCTGAATAAATACACATAAAGTGCGTGAGCGCGCGTTTTTTACAAACCGCTCACCCTAGTCGTGGGAAAATAGTTGCATTATAGAGGAAAAGTTTTTGTATTGCACATTGTAGACAAAATTTTAATTTAGGTTTTGATTTCTTGAAGAGGGGTCAGTACTTGTAAATAAAAAAGAAACAGCAGGTTCACCCTGAGGCTGTAGCGGTCAGAGCGATAGCGACGTGTAGCGTTTATCTTCAACAATTCGGAAGGTGTTCACACGAAAATTTGGAGGACGCTTCAGCGTCGCCTCTGAGAGTGGAACGCGATAGTATTACGAGATTGCCGACTGCTTCTCACGCTTTCCAGCAACTGCAGCGTATGTAACCGTAATATTTACCCGGAAATGCTGGCCGCGAACGCTATGCGCGAAGGCGGGCTTTATGGTAGAAAAGTGGCCTCTTCCTTTGGTTGCGATGTGGAGGAGGCGCGCGCCATCTGGAGGTACTGCAAGGAACCGGGCGCGCCGCTCCGAGGCCTTCAAGACATTCGCGCGCCGGCGCGCGCATATGGCGGACTCCATGGCCGGTCTATGACTGGTAGAAACGCTTGAAAAAGGGTTTGTTGGAGTCTTTACGAAACAAACTTGTTTTCTCGTATATTCAAAGTACAATCCGACGTTATTGTGTCTGTAGGTTGTGTTCAATTCTAACTTTACGATTTCGCTAGGTATTGTAGCTTGAGAAATTTAATTAGTTCATTAACTTCCTTGCGCCTCATGGAGAGCCTGGGTGCAGGTGGTTCAAAAGTCTTTTTGCCGACGGGACGCCGACGCCGGATAATCTGTGACACAGAGCCCTTAAGGCTATTGCATTAAAAGGCGGGTATCACACGTCGGCGTGATCCAGCATGCAAGGCAGCTGTCGCTCAACAGAAACAACAACGACCAGGTATCTGACAACGCCGCCACGACGGCGAGCGCCGCCAGTGGCGGTGGCCGGCTCCACACGTTGATGGTGCGGCACGAGGTGAGACCGACTGGCTGAACTACTAGATAACTTTAGCTTCACGTTTTCTGTGCATTCAGCTCAGACGAAAACATTGAAGAACCGCTCAGCAGGAACTCTAGAGTGCGTATAATGTGCTTGCACACGACGTTCGCGTACGCACAAAGCTCGCAGAGCCAAATGCACTGCCTGCCTACGGAGACCATCTCACCTGACACGCGTGGGCCGGGCATTGTCATCGATAACATGACAGCACGACGACGCCGGCGGAGCGAACGCGCTGTGAACGTCCGTATATTTGTCATTGCGATAAAAGTATAATTCCATGCTTACGATTTTAAAGCTATCTACCAAAATATGTTATTGTGTGCACATTGTGGGTTACAGTACTGAAGTAGCAATGATACGCTGTATGGTAGCTGGCGACTACCAAAAAAAATGACAGGTCTCACACTCTGTGAGAATCATTCCGAAGGAAGCATTCATCAGTGTCGGTGAAGGACGCAGTCCATATTTAACGATCATTTGCAAGCCTAGAGTGTACGACTAAGTTGGACACAGTTTTCACCGATGAAAACTTATGTCAGCATAATGTTGTGGCGATGGAACACGTGGACCCGACGCATGACGATGAGGGAATGACGTCACCCCCCGAAGTTCATGTTGACCCACTCCTCAAACTTGAAATTGTTCCACCCCAACTTTCAAATTGGTGCACCACAATATTGCAAGTTGGCTTAGCCTAAAATTTAATTTCCCAGCTACCAATTTAGGTTGATCGTTCCTCAAATCTAAGTGGGCCCATTCCTAAATTTAGGTTGGCCCATTCGAAATTTCAAGTTGGCCCACCCAAAAATTTGAAGTTGCCGCACCAAAATATTTCTAGCTGGTCCACTCCCTATATTAACTTGGCTCACCTTCATTGTTCCAGTTGGCCCACCCCCAAATTTCCAGTTCACCTAACCTCAAATTTGAAGTTGGTCCGCCTCAAATTTCAATTTGGCCAACCCCCAAGGTTGGCCCAGCCTCAAATTTAAGTTTTCAGCCCACATCAAATATCAATTTGGCCCACCCCCAAATTTCAACTGGCCCACCCCCAATTTTACGTTGGATCACCCTAATTTTACCTTAGCCCACATAAAATTTCAACTTAGCCTATCCCCAAATTTCAAGTTGTCCCACCTCTACTATAAGCTACCCCATGCATTAGCTATGTATGGCTATGGGCATTCTCTCCAATCAATTTTACTTTCATCTTTTTGTTTCGATTGTTCCTTATCGCTTATAGAGCTACCAATCACCTACATTTACACCATTATAACGTATAAATCTGTTAAGTTCGCAATTTACGCATTTTTGGGCAAATACGTGGCATTACATTTTTCGCGTGACGAGCCTGGGGATCGCGCCCGAGAATGCTTACGCATAAGAATGAGAGGCGTAACGTTAACAGACCGCAACAAAACGGTTTGGATCAGAGAGCAACGGGGACTAGCCGATATTGTAGTTGACGTCAGGAGAGAAGAATGTAGCTAGGAGGCCTAGGGTATACCCGGTGGGTCATTAGAATAACAGAATGGGCGCCAAAAGAAGAGAAGTGCTGTCGAGGACGACGGAAAACTAGGTGGCGCTGATGAAATTATGAAATGTGTGGGCTCAAGTTAGAATCAGCTAGCGCGAGACAAGCGTAATTGCAGATCTCAAGTAGAGGCCTTCGGCCTGCAATGGACATAAAAAATAGGTTCCTAATGATGCTGCTGATGACGATGATGAATAGCCCCTGGGAACGTTCCGCTCAATAATCACAAAGATCCTTATAACTCTTCGTATGACCAGCGGAAACGAGCCCATGCAGAGTGCGCGCTCTACGGCTACGCCAATAGGATGTGCAGAGGGGAGCGCTGGTGCCAGTGCTAGCGTTCACGAATGCCATTCTGTGCTTAAAATCGAATATTTTTTCGGGGTTGACGTTTAACCAAGCATGTTTTGGACGGTTGGCTTTGAGAGTCCACGGTCAAATCACAAATGAGGCGAAGCAGGGTGACATGGGTTGGGCATCAATTGAAGTCCGAGAAGTGTAGTGCGAAATCAGTTTTGAAGAAATACTCAGCAACGTAGTTCAAAATGAGTGGGAGGCTGAAGCACGCGAGTACCTGTATGAAATACGAGGACACAGAATCGCGGAAGAGGTTAAGAAAGTAGCCAACCAAGTACTGGTTAACCTGAAGTGCAAATCGACAGCGAGGAGTCATCAAATAGAAAGCGAGAAAAACGGACAGCCGAATGGATCCAAAGAACGGAAGCAAATATCATGGAGACTTGAAATAATGTGAAGAAACAAAACTGGAAGGAAAAAAATCTGTAGGACGACACAAAGGGCAGTGCTTTGCTAATTGAGGCTCGCGCTTGTTGCCTAAGGACGAAAACATACAAGAGCAAACGCTCGCAACAAGATGTGGCATGTGCAGGCTGCAGCAGAAATCCGGATACCAGTGGTCATATCCTAATAGAATGCGACGGGATTCGTAAAGTGAGATCAGCAGGTAACATTCCCTTTCCAGAAGCGCTTGGTTCTAAAGTGGACGAAAGCACCAACCGATCCGCAATCGAGATAAGCAAGAGACGTTTAGAGTATTGGGGGAAAAAGCAGGGGAGATATTCATACGACCAGATCAATTAAAGGCATAGATAGCGTTTAAAATAGCGATAACAGTTTTGAGCAAGAGAAAAGAGACTGAGGAGGTGTACACAAAAATCCTTGAATAAAAATTGCTGGCTGTCCCGTAATTGAGAGTTGATGTAAGGGTGAAATGTCAACCGGCAAAGCAGACTGGTTGGAGGTGATACGAGCCACAATCTCAACATGGGTGTAGCGCATATTCGCAACGACACATCACATCACACCATACCACACCGCACCACACCACGCCATACTGTACACCGGTCCATATGGGCGCTGTCCTGCTAGAAGAAAAAAACCATGCAGCTGAAGGCCGCACGACAGGCAGCAAAAGACGCCAGGCAGACATAGTGCACTGTCCAGCTAGAAGAAGAATGAATCAAATTCTAGGGTTTTACGGGCCGAAACTACGATTTGATTATGAGGCACGCCGTAGTGGGAGAGTCCAGATTAATTTTGACCACCAGGGTGATCTTTAACTTGCCGCCAGTGTGCGGGACACGGATGTTTTTGCATTCCTGCCCCAATTGGAAATGCGGCCGCCACGGCCGGGATCGGATCCCGAGACATCATGCTTAGCAGCGCATCAGGATACCCACTGAGCTACTGTGGCAGGTCTGACTTATTCTGCTGACCACTTGAGGCTTCATTCATTAGCTTTAGGCGCCTTGCCCAATGCGCGCTCTACTCCCATTTGCTTCATTTCAACCTTCTTCACACTCGGCAGCTTCTGTTGATGACTTCTCTTGCTTTCCAAACGGCCGACTAATTTACCTATTTGCAGTCGACTCCTTTACTTCTTGCCTCTTGTTCTGCGTTTGATATTTGGGCAATCTACACCGTGGCACATACATATGCTGGGAAACTGACCAAGAATAAAAAAATTTCGTGGCCGAATCCACTCTGTGCAGGTGGATTGCCTGCGAAGCTGTTACCGAAGACACGGCGTTTCCAGGGAATGCACTAGCGAGGACGTCGAGGGCACTGCGTTTCTTTGTGGCGTTTTTCACGGTTGAGACGCGCGACAAATCGTCCCGGAACCAGAGACAGTCGCACACTGCGCAGGAGAATCTGAATTCCAGGTCGAGGAACTTGCGCTTGAATTTCGAAGTCGCTCCCTCGAACAGGGCGATCTTGTCGGCGTTGTACTTGCGGCGTTTCGCCTCGTTCTCCACTTCTCGACCCTCGTCGCAGCTTGAGCTAGCCCGTCCCTTGCGGTGCGCTTCTTTGACTCTCGCCTGATGCTCGGCCTCTCGGTTCGAAGGGTTTCGCCGACGACGTTGCTTGGAGAGCCTATATTGCTCCTTTCTACGCGCATCGTATTCCCGTTGCTCCTCGGGAGTTGTTACTTTCGGGTGGCCTACCCATAGCTCATATTCTAACTAAACCGCGTGCATATGTTACATATACGATGTGTGGTTTTATACGTAGACCAAGACATGCGTATTCAGATGCACCTCCAACTAACGCCACTCGCTTCTACGCAGGAACCTTATAGCAGCGCCAACTAATTGTTCGGTGACTCTCCCCGTGATCTATCACGCACGGTGATACCATCCCGCCCGTGTGCGCTACATGTGTTTTTTTCGCTAAATCGTTGATTTCTATAAAGCCGAGCTTTCTGTGGACCGCCATGAAAGGATCGCCGGTTGGTAAAGGTAAACGAAATCTTCCAGAGCGATAAGTACAATTGTTATTACGTTAATCGGTCCAAGCAGGACAGGTACAAGAGGCAAGATAAAAGTGTAAACACAAAAGGTAACAGAGGAAAACATTAAGTAAAATGGAAATATAACACCAATTAGCAGTACGTATCGAGGCTCTAGGTCACAGAAAATTGGCTAAGGAGAAAGGAAAACTGAAAACATTGGTGTAAGGAAAAAACTGGGTTAAACAATGGGTGTGATGATGTTGTGTATGTCTAGTGGACAAAGGAGATAAGTGTGCATGCTGCTCAAGGGCTAAATTATGATTAAGAAGTAGGCAAAGAAAGTTGAGGCATTTTTTTTTCGTCGTAGTTCAAGTTTCCAATGCTGTTAGGAGCCAAGAGTTCGGACGGTGAATCTGTATTTTTATATTTAGAATAAACAGAATAGGCAAACCTAGCAACCTTTCTTTGTACAGCTTCAATTTTTTACGTTAGCTTTAGTGAAGGGGTCCCATAAAACACAAGAGTATTCCAGTTTAGTTATTATATAGTTAGTGCAACTGAGTAGTTTAATGTTAGAAGGAGGATTTCTAAGCTTTTGTTTTAGAAAACAACGTACGGTAGGCGGCAGAACATTTGTTGTCCATGTGTGGGTTCCAAGAGAAGTCATTACTTATTGTTACGCTGAGATGCTTGTAGTTTATTACTTGTTGTAGTGATCTTGAGCCAAGGTTATACGTAAAATCAAGAAGTGTTTTTGTGCTAATTACGCAAAGATAAACAGTCTTTTGTGCGTTTAGAGCCATACCGTGTTCGTCACACCAGTTTAACATCTTATTAACACTTAAATTCAAGTTCTGTTGATCATTAGTACAAGTAACTTGACGAAAAAGCACACAATCACCCGCGAAGAGTCTGATTGGAGTTCCTGGTGGTACTACGTTAACAATGTCATTTACATAAAGTAAAAACAACAATGGCCTCAGAACACTGCCCTGGGGCGCGCGGGATCTTACAGGAAGAAAGCTCCAATTGTTCCCATCTACTAAAACAAACTGGACGCGATTTGTCAAGTAGTCTTCAATCCATGCAATAAATATATCTGGCAGAATTATGTCTTAAAGTTTCGTAATTACTTTAGGATGAATAATTTTGTCAAATGCCTTGCTAAAATTAAGGAATATGACGTCCATTCTACTGCTCTTATCCAGACAGACAGACAGACAGACAGACAGACAGACAGACAGACAGACAGACAGACAGACAGACAGACAGACAGACGGACGGACGGACGGACGGACGGACGGACGGACGGACGGACGGACAGACGGACAGACGGACAGACGGACAGACGGACAGACAGACAGACAGACAGACGCACGGACGGACGGACGGACGGAAACAGACAGACAGACAGACAGACAGACAGACAGACAGACAGACAGACAGACAGACAGACAGACAGACAGACGCACGGACGGACGGACGGACGGAAACAGACAGACAGACAGACAGACAGACAGACAGACGCACGGACGGACGGACGGACGGAAACAGACAGACAGACAAGAAACTTTATTTGGTTCAAGAAACTTTATTTGGGACTACGTTGCCGTAGTCGCGGGCCACACCCGCGCCGAGGGTGGAAAACTGTGATCTTCAGTCCTGTCGCAGGCCCTTTGGACAGCCCGAAGCTGGACTTGAACGCCATTGCTCTTGACGGCTTCTTCCCACTCTTCTTGCCTGTTGAAAGGCCAGTGGGCAATGCATAACATTGCCACAGCATGTGGTTCAAGGTGGACCATTCCTCGCCGCAGTCTGGGCAGCGGGGATCCACACCCGGAGTGTAGTGGCTCAGCCTGGATCGAGACGGAAAGGAGCCCGTCTGCAGCATTCTCAGCACCGAGGCCTGTGGTCTGCCTAGCTTCTGGCAAGGAGCCGGAAACTGCCTGCGTTCCATCTGGTAGTGAGCAGTGATGTCGTGGAAAGTAAGCAGCGGATCGGTTGTTCGGTCGATCCCCTGCGAAGCCGGGCCCCTCGGACCGGCGTGGTTGACGAGACCTCGCGCCTGGTCGTGGACCAGCTCATTGGTGTTGATCGAGCTGGGGGAGACGTTCCGGCCCACGTGAGCAGGGAACCAAGTGATGACGTGACGCGCCGTGCCTGGCTTGCGGGTCCTCAGCACCGCCGCAGCGTCGGCCGAGACCGAGCCGGCCCGAAAGGCCATCGCCGGCGACCTGGAGTCCGTGAAAATCTAGGTGCCCCGGGTTCGTACAGAGCCAGCGCCACTGCGACTTGCGACCGTCGAGTGTACGACAGACGCTGCATTCAGGCTGTTGCCCTGGGGGTGTACCACCGTGGCCGCGTACGAGTTTTATCCGGGATACTGCACCGCGTCGACAAAGGACGCGAGCCCTTCATTCTGCAGGGCAGTCTTGATGAGTGCTGGGGCCTGGCTGTTCGCCGGGCCTCGTTGTGTTGTGGGTGAACGTTCCTAGGGAATGCAGAGACTAGAGAGGCGTCCCTATCACCCTGGCAGAGCGGGATGGCCACGACTGCTCGGCCACGACTGCTCGGCCATGGCTGCCAGACCTGCCATCTCGAGAATTCCGCGGCCGGCCTTGGTGGTGGACAGGCGAATGATCTGTGCCGTTTTCTGTGCCTCTGCGACTTCGCTCGGGGTTTCTACTGATTTCTACTTCATGATTTAGATTGTCCAAAAGCTGGGGGCCCTGAGTGTTTACGCAATTTTATATTGAAGTCTTGCTCTCATACAGTGTCTCTGTGCTTGAATAATATTTTTGAGAAGTCCTTGGAACACAGTTCACTTCCGGCTGATTGGAAAATGGCATCGATTGCCCCTATACATAAAGCTTGCCCGTGCAACGTTATTAATAACAACCGTCCTATTTCACTCACTCCTGTCGGCTGTAAAGTTCTAGAGCACGTTTTACATACCGCAGTAGTCAAATATATGGGTAGTAATTCTTTATTTAACTCAAACCAGCATGGATTTAGACAAGGATTATCATGCGTCACACAACTAGGTAAGCACACACATGTCTTAGTGGCAACACTGGGCGACAAATCATCTGTTGAATGTTTTCTTCTTGACATTCAAAAAGCGTTCTACGCTGTTGCGCTTTACCTGTTGCTGCAAAAACTAACCAGTTTTGATAATATTGATAATAATCCCCACGTTATTGCGTGGATCGCCCAATATTTACGCGAGAGGCGACAATATGTAGTCGTTAATGGTGAACAATCTGCAATAGCTAATCTTACGTCAGGGGTAACTCAGGGATCAGTTCTGGGGCCCCTTCTTTTCCTACTTTATATCAGTGACATTAATGAGAACGTACAGTCCCTTATTAGGGTATTTGCAGATGGCTGTATACTATACCGCAAAATTACGTATGGAAATGAATGCTTCGTAATTCGTAACGACTTATATCCATACACGAGTGGTGTGAGCGATAGGAAATGAAACTGAATTTCAAGAAATTTGTATGCATGAGGTTCTCCAGAAAAAAAAGATCCTGGAAAATTTGAATACATGATAAACTGCTCTCCGGTAAAAATGGTATGTGAATATAAATACCTAGGCGCTTACTTCTGCCCTTCTTTATCATGGAATCGGCATGTGGATTATGCCGTAGGCAAAGGTTGTCGAAGCTTGTAATTTTTACCACGAAATACACGTGCGTTTCCTAAACAAACCCGGAAGTTAATATGTATATCATATGTAAGGTCCGCGCTGGAATACAGATGCTCTGTGTGCGACCCTTCATGAGTAGCTAACAACGGAAGACTAGAAAGGTTCAGTCCATGGCGCCAAAATATGTAATTGACACAACAATGTATGACAGGCAGTTTAGTGCAACGAAATCTAAGGCAATGCTTAAATGGCAATCTCTGCAGCACCGAAGTTTCCACTGAAGCTTTTACGCAGCATATATCAACCTCATGCTCGAACTCCCCGTGACGTGTACATAAACTAGCCTCGCTACGCATCAGCATGCAAAGATCATGAACACAAGATTAAAGAATACAAATGTAATACATCGGCCTTGAGCAGCTCATTATCCCCAAGAACCATCAGTCAGTGGAACCGACCTCCATCCTCAGTTGTAGGAATTGCTTGTCCTAACAAGCTCTTTTCCGCATTGAAAACGATAGTGTCTCTTGATCATTAAGGCTTTTTAAATATCGCATGTACGTATGGCTAACAGTCACCATGACCTATAAAGAATTCCATTCGCAGATGGCATTGTTTTCTTTTAGTGCCTCTTTTTTTCACCTTGATCTACTGTATCTTCACCATCGCGCTTTCTTTCTTTTGCAGTTTATTGTTTGCCTTGTTTTTTGCCTTTTCATTATGAATCTTTGCAATCATTGTGCTTTATGTACTTTATTTTTCACATGTGATATGTCACATTCGCAATGCGCCTGTGTCCGACGTGGCTGCGTGAAACGTGGCTGTGTGCTTTTGTGTCGGCCAATAATAATCTGTTTTTCACTTACACAAATCTACGCAAACCTGCAATTCTTATGCTTGTTTTTCTTCGGTACTCCCCCCCCCCCCCCCCCGGGATCTGTAATGCGTGAATGGGCACTGTGGGTACTAAATAAATAAGCAGTAATTATTTCCTGAGTGAATGAGTGAGTGCATGCAAACTAGCACACAACCGAGGGCACGGCAGAATCAAAAGAAAACGGTCATCTGAACGAAAGCCCTTATCGGAGTGTCTTCTTACCTGCACAATGAAAAGAAACGGGTTTTGAGTGGTAGGCATGTTTCCGATGCGGCCGTGCCCTGTGGCCATAAAGTAAGCTGGAAGCCCTTTTGCAGCCGGCCATGACAGTGTCGCCGCCTGTGGTGGCGCCGCGCAGCGCTCCAGGCGCATTGACGTAGAACGATGATTAATTCGCTCCCACGGCGGCCCGCTCAACTCGTGAAGCACTTGCCGAGGCAGTTCATCGAGATGAAGCGCACTTGCAGCAGCCACGAGGGGTACCGAGGTGCTTGACACTGGACTTTGCAGAAGCCTAAGTATCTGCGCAATGAAAGACAAACGGGTTTTGAGTAGTCGGCATATTTCCGACCCCGCGGTGCCCTGTCTAAACTTTTTCTGTGTATTGTTTTGTCAAACACTTTTGATGCTGTTTTGCATTTTCATTATCGCTTTATGTTTTCGTTGCCTTTATTATCTATAATTTTGGGATAGCTGCCTCGAAATATAGCCAAAGTTTATATTTTGTTAGATTTAGTAAAACAGAAGAAGCGTTCACGTCACAGATTTCTGGTGTGATAAAATTTAAAACAATATTCTGGCTTCCTTCATCTCCGCCATCACATAACGAAGAACGCGTTCTTTTAAATCCTCCCGCAGTCCCTATTTTCATGCTTTATAAGCAGATCGTGCATCGGAGTTAACGAAGTGGGCGTTATTAAGTATCGCAAGATTTGCGATATGTGCTAATGTGGTGCAAGAGCGCTTTCAACTGTGGTATTTAAACTAGACTGAGGGTCCTGAGCAATGTTCCATTGTTCTCCTATCTCTACGTCTAGGAACTCTGGCATCTGTATATTGCTCCAGGAAGTCACATTGCCTTGACGGCTTTAGCGTTGCGGGCTTAGCCTCAATGATATCCTCTAAATAAGCCATCGCACCTTAGTTCCAGTACGGAATAGCTACCGTGCGCAATCGCAGTTATGCGGTGACGTCTGTGTCCCGAATGAAAGACACCTAACCCGATGGAGACCTTTCCACGAATTCGGTATACCGCAAGCTTGGTTGCATTCTCGTCCAGTGGCAATTATTTTTATGCAGTCCTCAGGTCAAGCGAACTGAAAACTTCACCGTGAATATTTGAAAGAAACTCTCGAGCATTTGGAGGCGTAAACTATTTGGTTAATGTGCTTGTGATTACGGTTTGCTGAAAGTCACCGTACAAACAAAGGGGGCCGTTTATCTTCGATAAAGCGACGATTGACAGTGACTATTCTCATGCCGCTATTTCAATTAACACGCCCTCACTTAGGAAGCGACATATCTCAGCAGCTACCCCCAAACCCGGCACAAGCGTTTTTGGGCCCGCACCGGTCGGAGACGCGCTCACATAGTCTACAGCCTCATTCCGATGTGACTATAGCTACGTGGCACGAACACTTGTTCTCCCGACGTGCGCCCAACGAATTGTTTGGCCATAATCTAGGGCTGCGCATTCTGCGTTTCGATTTTAACGTGACAGCGTTAAGGAGCTCGTGTGGCAGAAAAGCCGGTGTTGTCGGCTGCGTTGGCCGTGAGCGAAAAATCCTGGAATGCAATTCAACAATAAAAAAAAACGCGAGATGGGTTGGGTTGGAATCGAACCAGGGTCTCCGCAGTGTGAGACGGAGACGCTACCATTCATCCATGAGTGTTTTTTTTATTTATTACCGGCTTGGCAAAAGAAAGTACAATGTGAATATTACACGGCCATAAAAAAACTAGTCAATGCCAGGCCAGTGTGTTGTGGCAAAAACGATGTAGGCTAGTCACTTTGTCCAAAGCACTTAGCCAATCAGGAGGATCACTCTGTGCACAGAAAAATTCGCGTATATATAGCACGCTTTCAATGAACTATTCATATGCTGTGGCCTGAACAATGCGCTCATGTCTAATATCCATACGCGTTCGCCCCATGCTGTGCATGTACAGAAGCATTAGCAGATCGACAGGCACTCCCTCTGGTTACGCGCATCGCAGGAAGCGTATCCCGAAACCACTTAACGGCAAATCCTTTTGAGTTCGATAGTTCAAAGCGACTCAAAAGCGCCTCTAGTGAATGCGGTGTTGCCTTAGAAACGTGCCGTAGAAAGTTATACTGCGGTGTATATCGGTAATTATGAGCATTTAAATTACAGAAGTCGCAGTTAAACGAGTAGCGAAGTACGTTTCCGCTACATTTCTTCTGCGCTTGGCGCACACACAGAGGCATCTTGCGGCAAACACAGAAGACCCCATCCTCGCAATGTACCGCAGTGCCCCCACAGGTGGCGCGCCATTCGCCCGCTTCTCCCCTTCGTCTCGTTTGAGCGCATGGGGCCGTGCGGGGACCGGTGAGAGGATGCCCCAATACCCTTGTGTTCAATACGTTTTCTCACTCTCTCCCCTTCAAACTTCCAGCGTGCGTCACTCGAACTCTCGTGTTTAGGTGACGCGGCTCCTCCTTCCGCTCACAGCGCGATTCCTAGGTGCAGCGTCCGATGCGGGACGCCTTTGACGTGATCGCTGCGTCGTAGCGCGTCTGGTGGGAAAGCGTAATCTGCGATGTGTGCCGTGCTGCTGGCGAGGAGTGATGCGTCTGCGTGGATCTCCCAAGCGAGCTAGAGGACGATCCCATCGAGGCGTCAGCCAATGATCGCGTCCGCCTTCATGGCGCATCGCGTCCAGGCAGTCCGTGCCGATCCCGACGTTTGGCTTGCGTAGATCGTTTAGAGTGGGCGGTGCGAACGGGGGGGGGGGGGGGGCTATAACGCTATCGCATTCCACTCTTGAAGGCGAAGCTTAAGCGTCCTCCAATTTTTCTACGGCATCCTCTGGCGAACGACGCGAAGTCCTCGGCATTTAGCATAATCACATTTCCACCTTTCAACAATTGACTCCTCAAATATTTCTCGTCCATGCCGCAAACAACGACATCTCATTTCATTTCTTCAAGCAGCGTCCGAAAATTGTAGTGCTCCGCTACATGTCGAATTGTGCGTACAAATGTAGAACGGTGTCAAGTCTCCACGGCCCCGCCATTAAAAAACGGTAGAATGCTGCACCTTTGTTTACCTGTGGCGCGTAGTAAGTAATAAGTTGCTTTGGTGCATTGCCGTAACAATATTCACGTGCGCTCTTCGAATGGAACCGGGTGTCCCAAATTTGGACTGCGTTATCGGAGAGCGACGTCGCCTTTATTGTCCGATGTCTCAAACTGACCAGGCTTCTTCAGCCTCTTGAAATTCTGGTGCACACACAGACGTGACCTTCCGCTTACTTCATTGAGCGACTCGGTCACTCGTTCAGCTCACATTGCGCTTCAGCGTGGGTGCAAGTCCCACTGTCGTCCCCATTGTTGTGTCACGAGCGCGTAAGGCCTAGTGTCGCGCGTATACAGGCTACTATATATTTTTCTTTGATTTATTACCGCTAATAATGTCACGTCATGGTTTGGCTGATGGTGATTCCGATGGCGTATCGGGTACCGCTGAAAATAATGTCGTTCCGTTTTGCGAAAGGGAGAAACCTCATGAGCGAGTAGTGAAGCCTGGTTAGATGAAAGCAGCTTCCATTAAATTAATTGTAAAACACTTTGCAGCTGAGTATGAGGCGCGATCCAGTGACACGAGTGTGCTATTTAGCACAGCGCATGTTACAGAATACATATTTTCATGCGGTCAATATGCTCTTCGTCTTCGTCATACCGCCGCATAATGTTATGAAAGTGTAACAAAGTAGGTTGCAGCTGAGGATGGTTGACGTTCATTTTTCTCGTAGCACACAGGAACGCATACCCACCATTAACAACAAGAAGGACACGCTTTGTCGCATCTTTCTGGATATGTTATTATGTGCAGTTGCCAAGCTTTCTATGATCGTACTTGCGTCATGAGGCTCAAAAGACATGTTAGGAGCTCGGTTTAGCGGAGGCAAGTAATACACATTTTTGTCAGGTTGAGAACGGAGAGTCGACTGGCTTTAACAGGTGAATAAAAACAGGTGAATTACAAAAAAAAAACAGGTGAATTGCGGAGTGGCTGTCGTGGCACCCCCGTCGGGCGAGCAGGGGGCAATGACCCCCACGTGGAGGCATGGAAGGCGAGGCACAGTGGTTTCCCGTGGAGCGGGGACAACGAATAGATGGACGGTCGCCAGAGACAAGGCAGATAAAGCTGTTAGCAGAAATATGGCGAGAATCTACTGTGCACGGCTTTTTTTTTTCTTATGTTCGACGTACACTCTCTTGGCTATATTTGGAACTCTGTTTCTACGCTGTTTGTATTTTTTGTTTGTGTTTCCTAAGAAGGCCTCGCAACACGTTTTTGTAAAGTCAGGAATTGTATTAGTCATTAATTGAGAACATTTTAGTACTGTTTTCTATAAAAAAAAGCTTTTTGAATGTGTTCTTTAGAAGATAACTTATGGTCAATTATTGACCACGCTTTATCACCTCCACAGTGCGCACGGTCTTTGACGGCTTGCGCTGCGGACCATAGGACGGAGCAGGGTGGTGACCACAGAGCCAAACTCATCCACTGCACGTCAACTTGGCACGCAGTTTAACTTTTTTTTAAGTGTTTACGCGAACCCCGCTACTCGCGGTTTTGGCGCACACGGCTTCCCGAACTCAAAAGCGGCGCCTAAACTTACGCTGCAGTTATTACGTGAAGCATCTATATGCTGCCACTACAGTCACAATCGCTCTAGCAGCGGTATTACAGACGTGTTCAGAGGAAGTGCGCAGGCCTATCTACGGGGTAGGCCTGCTTAGTGCGCCGCGCCAGTGGCTGTTTGGCCTAGATCGCGTCTATACGGCGATCGACGGACTCTTCGTTGCCACGGAGACTTAAGTGCTTCATAGCTTACACGAGCTTGACCCAAATCCGAACGCACTACTTCGCAAAGCAACGCGCACAAACGACCTATACGCTTCCCAACCACCGCTGCCACAAAGCAGATGAGGCTGCCGAGTGTGAGCCACAAACTGTAAATACCCTTTCGCTACCGGGACGCCGGCAGGCTAATGCAGACTAATCGGGCTTGACAACGCTGCCCGTCTTCCGTTATTCAATGCAATTCATTCGTATCTCTGGCGCCATATTTGCAGCCGACAACTCCAAGAAGCGAACGAAGGCTCAAGTTCATTTTAAGCAACGCGGCTTGTCAAGCACGTCATCTATAACCTTAAGAAGAGCTGTGAACAAGACAAACACGGCGTTCGCAATGAGCGCTTGCAACGACGAGAGTAAAGAAACGAAAGAGCGATGACAATTATGTTTAATTCGATGCGCGCCAATTATACGCTCAAGGACGCCACTGGGACACGCAGACGCGCATTGCATTAAACGTTTGTTGAAGCTCAGCGACGGCACGACTTTGCACAGCGGAGCAGCCGGCATATCTTAAGCAGGCGACGGCCACGGAATGCTGGAAGTGCAAAACAGAATTTTAATGTGGAGCCTTTTCGTGAAGTAGATATTTTTCATATTTTTTTTAATATAGGCGTAGTAAAATGAAAAGTGCTAGCATTACAGACGCTTTCGGGGCCCTTGGTCACGTCACGACTGTGCGTGGCCTTTTTGATACACCCATCCAATATTTCTACGTGCGGCCGATCGACATTGCACCATCATGTGTATTTTTAAAAGACGAAGGTTCGCACAAGCCGCAGAAAAGAATGTGCGGTCTTCAGAGCGACATTACACCATCACTGCTACGCTAAAGCGGGAACTGTTTGGCTGAGGCGTTCGCTGCGTCATTATCTCGCGTTATATATATATTTTTAAATATTTAATGTGTTCCAAACGTTTGGAACGGCCACTAATTGATTACAGCGAAAGCGCCAAATAAAACAACGGACGAAGGAAGGAGACACGAGACAACCGCGTAGGTGCTGCTGACAGGCGCCTACGTGATTGTCTCGTGTTTCCTTCCTTCATACGTTGTTTTATTTGGCGCCTTCGTTGTAATCATGCATAACCAACTCGGCCACCAGCACATGCCCTTGATTGAAATTTTCAGTTTGTTTTTCTGAATCGGTTCTGTTAGCTTCTAATATTTCCGTTAACGTACTTTCGCGCTGCGGGAAAATTAATATACTAGCAAGTCACGTGTGCCATTAGCTCGAGTACGAAAAGTAATAACATAATTCTTCTTAGGGACACCGTAGAAAACGCTTGAGGTTAATGATTTCCAACCGAACTATTCTGCTTGTACGCGAATCACGCCGGAAGTGCGCGCCATTATTAGTGAGGCCTAATGGAATAACACGGCAGGCAGTGATGATTTGAACGACAGCCGCAAACTCAATTACCAAAGGAGCAGCTGCTATACTTGTTAATATGCAAGAAAGTTGGCACGGTGAGATAACCTTGACATTACTGCCAAACAAAGTGCCTGCATCAGCGACAAGCGGCCAACGAGTCTTCGAATCCGCTTATTGCGTTACTGTTGTGTGCACGTTCACAGAAAGTGCCGGAAGTCGATCCTTAATTTCTCACTTTGAGGGGCCGCGTTAGCATTCCTATTTTTCAAAAGGGACTCTCGTGGAGCATTTCTGCGGTTTCTGGGCTGCTGCTTTGGCTACAGTAAGTAAGTAGTTATGTTTTAGAAGACGACACAAGAGCGACTGCTCGCGAAAAGTTTGTAGCCTTGAGATATTTTCACAGATTTTCAATTCTTATGCTCATTAATGAGAGTGTTCTTCACCTCTGACTTATTCAGGAAAGCAGCGGTAGCTGCTTCGCTTGAAAGCGGCAGGCGTCCTTCGTAATGACTGAAAGAGAGTCATATGATTGCTTTCTGGTAAACGTAGCGCAGCCTTCCGGTAAAGTATACCAGCAAAAATGGGAATAGGACAAGGTTATCTTCAGTAAAACTTTCCGAGGCATAAAAAAAGAAAGAAAAGAAAAACAAAACCAGAAATAATAATGAGAACGCATTCGTTCACAAAACGGACCAGGGCAACGGAATTGATTTGTAGTTAACACTGTCAACATGAACCTTCTTTTTTTTTTTCCTTTCAGAGCAACTCGGGGACTTAATTTTTTGTGGCCTTCCTGGTTCAAGATTGCCTAGTTCAGATCATGAAGTTACTCACTGCAATTTTATTAGCGAGGCTGACGTGGTGTGCCGACATTCCAGGTAATTTCCATATTGCCTATTTTTCTCTCATTTAAGTTACTCTTATCTCAAAAGTCCATGTTTATCACTGTTTTCCACGTCCTGCTTGTCACTGCATGCACCTAACGTCATAATTTGTTCTTCAATAAACGTCAAATGGTCCTCGCGATGTCACTACGTCGACGTCTCACAGTCTGCATTCACTTTATCCAAACATGCCCTGTTGACTGGAATCATGCCATTGTATTTAACGCCATCGCATCAGCGGGTTTGACTGTTGGTCGATGTGACCGTTACACTAATCGAACGGACACGCTCGCTGACCAGTTGCCTTCAATCTATCATTTGGGTTCGGTGATGGTGCCGCATTACAAATGTACCTTCATTGTAGGAATGTTTTGGTCGCTTCAAAGCAGGATGATAACACGAGCTAAAAGCGAAGTCTTTGACCTTTGTGAAGCCCGTGAAAATACACGTGTACATTGTACTAACGTGGCCAATTGCTCCTTTTTTCTCAAAATGCCTGAAAATTTTGTCAGTTTTCGTGGTATTGCGTACTCATATCTCCACAAGCTATTGCAAGTATGGCACTTCTGAAGCTATTTAATTAGTTCTATCATTGTGCTAGTTCTACTGCTGAAAGGAGACTGTTAGGGTGTAGTGTATGTACTAAACATACATCTCATCGTCTAGCGTAAGTAGCAAGCATATATAATCTTGCCAAAATAACTCACCTTTCCAAAATTTACAACGCCCTCGTCCACCGTCAGGCACCTTTGTATTGCCTCAGTCATTCTAAGTACATATCCCAAATCCTCTTGTCCACCCGTGAACCCCGATCCACCGATGTGTCCAGCGACCAGTAAATGTGGACGTGAATGCATTCATTGCAAAAAAATTCCTACGTTGTACAATGCTTGTAAAGTTACTTGATAGCGAAGCTTTCTGTGCCTCTTCCTTCGACTTTCCCACTGCGGCTGCTGCTGCTGCCGTGGCTGCTGCTGTCTGGCACACCGGGCCGGGGGGTGGCTTAGAGCGTGTGTATACATGACGGGAGCGCGGAACAGACGAAAGGCGACGGGAGGAGCTCATTTGGACCCCACCGCGTCGAATGTGCATGATACCTTCTGGAGCTCTGTGGGCGTCGCCACATTAGCCTCTCGACAGCTAACTTATACGTGACCACCCTCAAAAGCATGCAGAAACTGCGTCCCTTCCCTTTCTACAAAGTGCGAGTCCAGAGGGGACGCAGATATAACTGTAGAGAGGATGGCGGGAAACAGTCAGTTCCCACGCAAGGAAGGGGAGGTGACGTAAGAAGGCAAGGAAACCGTACTCACATGCGACAGCAGTTGTGGGGAAACTGGATAAGCTTAAGTTCAAGGTACGGTACAGTACGTTCCTACTATTTCTGAAAAACAAACACCATGCAAATATGTAAACCGGACAAATTACGCAGCGCTGCAGAAGCAGTGGCGCAATATTCAAAGCACACCGCAGGGTGCAGGCGACACTACGGAAGCAGTCGACCGTCAAATCTACGCTTCTGTGCCCGCGGTGGTAGCTTCGCGGTTATGGCACTGCTAGAAGTCGTGGATTTGATCCCGACCGCGGCAGCCACATTCGATGGGGGAGACATAGAAAACGCACGTGCATGTAAATTTTGGGACACGTTAAAGAGCATCACGGTGCCCAAATTAATCCGGAGTCCGCCACTATGGCGTGCCTCATAATCCGATTGTGGTTTTGGCACGTAGAGCCCCATAATCCAATTCAAGTTTAATACTTCTGCCACAATGCGATGTGCCATGGAATGCAATGAAAATGCTCAACCCTTTCAGGTTATGAAATAAGGCTCACAACGCCTCAAGTAGACAACTCTCCCTCAGTGTTCTGTGTACTACGCACACAAAGAGCATTGTGGCGCACCGCAAGGTGACTTTTAACATCAGTTCGCCGCTCTCGTGTTAGAGTAAGCGTTGAATAAATTAAGCTTTCCCCGTCAACATCACCGCTCATTATTGTTAATCAAAGCAACTAGCACAAAAAGTTTCGCTTACAACGATTCCAACAGTGTGTGGAATCTGCAAATTTTTTATCGTCCAATTAAAAATACCTCCTCAAGTATTCGCGGGACGAGACGAATACTAAGTCGAACCAACGAAGCACGGTGCACGCATTTTGCACGCAGCCAGGCAGGAATCCTCAGATGATGAAGTCCTAAGGAAGCTGGTGAACAAGTACCTACCAGTGGCTTTTGGCTAGGCGACAACCCGCCACGTGGATTATGGGGGCTCCGACAATCCGGAGCTCGACGCAGAGTTTGGGGTTGAAGAAGTCAGATGGGCCCTACACGATTTAATGAGAGATCGATCCCCGGTCTGGTCAAGATCATGAACAAGGCCCTAAGGAACCTGGACGACAAATCAATAGTGTACTGGACTGAGATCGTCAAGCATGTGTGGAACAGCGGCAAAGTTCCGGGAATGTGGAAGAGGGCCACACTACCCTCATTCCCAGCCCGTCAAGCCGCCACGTCTCGAACCCCTCCCCCCCCCCCCCCCCCCCCAATCTCACGCCCATCTTGCACACTTCGTGTGTGATCAAGGTGGCCAAGCACGCAATGCACAACAAGGTCTCCTGGTACTTGGAATACAAGAACGTCTATCTCCACACTATGATAGGCTTCAGAGCAGGCGTTTCGATGCAAGACGTCATGAGGCTGATCAAGGATCAGGTCATCAATCGCAACACAAGAGACAGAGAGCCATACTTGGGCTGGACTTGGAGAAGCCTTTCGACAACATCCTACATTTCTTTGTCTTGTGAACGATTTCGAACTTCGGTTTGAGCAAGCACTTTCATGACTTCATGAGATCTTTCCTAGCGGACAGAGAAGCCATCCTCCAAGTGCGAGATGGTTCTGGAGGGACGCCACAGGCGTCAGTCATATCCCCGACCCTGATTAACCTCGCCATGTTCAGTCTATCGAGAAAACTCTCCAAAGTCGACGGTATTAACCAAACCTTATATGCAGACGACGTCACCATATGGTGCACCGGTGGCAGCAACGGACGCTTAGAGGCTGCGCTTCAAGAAGCAATCGAGGTCACAGAAGTGTACCTGAGACCAACCGGTCTCCGATGCTCGCCGCGGAAATCGGAGCTACTATTGTACAGACCCAAGTGGAGGGGCCCCATACCAAAAGGCTGGAGGCCTGTAGATGACATTGGCATCACTCCAACGATAAGTGAGGACTGTCCCATCCCCAGGGTGAGCTCTTGCTGGGTTCTGGGTATGACGATCGAAAGGAACGGCTCCAATAACCTGATGGTACTGAAGCTGATCAAGAATACGGGCAATGCTATCAGGTTGACGAGAAGGGTTACCAGCTGGCACCAAGAACTGAGCGAGGACAACCTCGTGGCATTGGTTCATGCTTTCGCGACGTGTCACTTTGCCTACATCGTGGCCATGTACAACTGGCCGAGGCCGGAACGAGACAAGCTGAACGCGTTCATCAGAAAGGTGGTCAACAGAGCCCTCGGGCTTCCCATGTACATGAGCTCGGAGTGACTGCTCCATCTAGGCATGCACAACACGCTAGAAGAGATAGCGGAGTCACAGGAGAAGGCGCAGTTTGCTAGACTGTCTATCACCAGTGCCGGCTGATACATCTTGAGAGATTTGAAGTTCCCCCGACGCAGATCAAGACCCGTTTCAGCAGCCTATCTTGAGAATAGAAAGAGCGCATTACCGATGCCCTCAATTCCTGAGGATGTGCACCCTGAGTACAACGTGGGCAGACGAAGGGCTAGGGCTAAAACCCTCCTGGAAGAAGTCGTCGCATGCACCCGTACTTGTTGTTTTGTCAATGCAGCCCGGTACCCCCGTCGGAAAGGTTTTCGCTACAGTCAGCGTCGACCAAGAAGGGAAAATCACAAACCCCTCGATGGTCCCGCCGACGGCGGCCAATGGTGAGGAACAGGCCGCAATAACATTTGCCCTGCTGGATGACGGGAGAACGACGATATGCTGCGACTCAATATCGGCGGTCTTAGCATTCGCCAAGGGCACCATCTCGAAACCTGTCTCGTGGATCCTACGGCACAAGGAAATGAAGTAACACATGATCGTCTGGTTCCCCGGTGCCATGGGATAGATCAAGGGCGCGCCGTCCATCCTCAACGAGTCGGCCCACAGAGCTGCGCGGAGTGGTCGACTGCGTAGCTACCAGGTGGCGCGGTGCTTAGGTTTTGGAAAATAGGGATCTAGGGATCCCTTTGCCTCGCTGAATGAACTCACAAAACGCTTTTACCTGGGGCGACAGAAGTGTCCACCGCCGCACAGTCAATTGAGCGAGGCTAAGGCATTGACACTCAGACTCTTGCAACTCGGGGCATACCCTAGCCGCGCACTCTTACACCGGATCTATCCCGAAATTCAAAGGTCAAACACTTGCGCGCTTTGCTCAGACTTTGCCAACTTAGAACACATGTACTGGGGGTGCCGCGCTTTACGGGGTGACGAAGAAGTTACGTCGTCCAGATAGGAGGCTGCCCTAAGCAGTGCCAATTTTAAAGCCCAACTTTGTGCAGTCCTACGGTCCCGCGACGTGGCGAAGAGGCCAGGCTTTCCTGTCTCTACGTGGGACAGAACAAGCGGCCTGCTACGTGCTACTGCACCTTACGATGGACCTGAATAAAGCTTTTCCATCCATCCATCTGTAAAAAATCGCGTATATTGTTACGTGCTAATCGAAGACGATGATGTCGAACCTTGGATTTAGTCGTACGTGCCCATAAGCGGCCATGGCTGATCTGATGACGATGACGTGCCTTGCTTGATGTTGGCTTGCTTCGATGCTGACTAGTATTTGCTAGCCTTGTAAATAGTTTCCTTACTGTGCCTCCACGTAACATTTATTTGGTGGAGGTGCGGAGTACTTCTTCAGATGACGGAGCTTCGCAGTGGACGCCACCTCGAATGTACTCCGATGCCTCCAGGTAATGCCACGTCGCCGCCAGCTACGCCTGCAACCACTGCCAAGTTTATCACCCTCGCACAGCTCCGCGATCCCGGGACATCTTTCGGGGCGAACAGCATTGAGGAGGATGAATGGCACAGCATGTAAAAGCGAGTCAGCAAACAGAATGGCTGCGATCCAACTATGGTGCTTGCAAACGTCATATGCAAACGTCCCGCATGGTTTCGGACCCACGAGGATGATCTCATAAGCTGGAAAACGTTCAAGCAGCAGCTTTGCGGCATTTTTGGCAACCAGTTTCGCCGACAGCTTGCCTCCAAGAAATGCCCGGCGTTACGCTCTCTGAGGCCAACTGAGCCTTACTTGCCGTACATAAAGGACGTACTGACCTAGCGTATACAAGCTGACCAGACGTCCTAGGCTGAGCAGATCTCCCACCTTTTGAGAGGTATTGCGGACGACGCTTTAAATTCGCTTGTCTTCACCTATGTGACCACCGTTCGCAAAGTGATCAAAAAATACCGGGCATCGTCCGCAGGGAACTTGACGCCGCTTATCCGGCTTCTTATAATCCAGCAGTGAATAATGAGGAGGGGACACGGGACACAAAACGGTGACAAGGACAGGCGCTGTTATAAACCAACGGTACCCGACAACCACTGTTTCATTGATCCAAGCCGTTGTTCACCAAGAATTTGCGAAGCTTGTCCTCTGCTCTACTGTGTGCGCCATGAACAATCCTGACGCCGTACTAGTTTCCGAGGACAGGCCTCATCGCGGACCGTACATGCTTCATCGTTCCAGAAACCCGTCGGAATCCGGAACAACCGCTAATAAACCTAACTGCTTCCGTTGCTGCCAAGCTGGGCACATTGCTCGCTATTGCCGCATACAGTGGCTCTCCCACTCCCATAGCCCATTTCCCGTTACTCTGGTTTCTACCATACTGCAAGCGGCTATATCCGCCCCGCACCGAATCCTCTACACCCAATGTCCGCGAGAAAGGTACCCGCTACGCCCAGTCGCCTCCGCCGCATGGCCATCCATCTCGTTCACCAGCTCACCGCCCCTCTCCTTTGCGGTCATTTAGCCGCCGCTTTTTACGGAAAACTAGAATGTGCAGCTTCTTAAGGTAAAGCTGCACTGTTGACCTTGACATAAAATCCTCAGATGCCCTACGTGCCCACCGGAACATTCTTGTAGTCCACTTCGACAGCGTCCCGGTCCGAGCTTTGGTTGATACTGGGGTGCACGTCTCTGTTACGAGTGCCAGCTTTCGTCATCGCGCGAAGATCCTTACACCTCCCACGACCCGAGTCGCACTGTTATTGATGGAGCGACGGTCGCTATAGTGTGGATGTACGCAGTTTGTTACCGTTGCTGGCCACTAGGTGGTTGTTAATTTTACGGCCGTCGCGCAGTGCCCTCACGACCTCACACTTGGATTTGATTTGCTTTCTGTCAATTCCGCTCTGATTGATCGCTCCTCCGGTGCCCTCGGTGTTGAACTACCTTACCTCTGTAAGGCAAGCGACCAGCCTCACCCGTCTCGCTTACATTGCACTGATTTTCTTCGCTTACCGCCTAAAACAGGGCCATATGTCGAATTGTCATGTTTGCCAGCTGTTGCAGATGGCGACTACTACTATACGACTCTCACTGACGTCCTGCTCACGCACAATGTCGCTGTATCCTACAGGGTATGGAGCAATACGACAAACAGAACCTACCTTCCTCTTGTGAATTTTGGCTTCACTAAGCAATTACTTGCAGAGGTGCTTTCCATAGCCCACATCTTCGTCTTGCAAAACCTTCAGCTGGAAGCTCTTGCAATGGATGTTACGTGTGCTCAGAATGGCACTCCGATGCCGGCAACTTGTGGTAGCCACAAAGTTTGCACCATGATCACCAGTGACCTTCCACCTGAGCGCACTAAAGCCCTCAGATGTGCTGTCGAGTCGTATAGAGATATTTTCGACCTCGGTAATCGGCGATAATGTCAGGCGTCCATTTTGCGCATCGCATACAAACAGGCGATGCCAGCCCTGTTCACCGTCGCCTCTATCGAGCGTCTGTGTCTAAGGGAAACGTCATCGAGCCGTAAGTCAACAATATGCTTGTGAAGACCATTATCACGCCATCGTGCAGTGCGTCCCCTGTTGTTTTAGTTAAAAAGAAGGAAGGATCGTGGCGCTTTTGTGTAGACTATTGCCACTTCAATAAATTACGATGAAAGACGCTTACCTGTTACCTAGACTTAATGATGTTCTTGATTGTTTGTATGGTACTGCTTACTTCTCTTCTATCGAATTTTGATCTGGATATCGAACTATTGCTGTGAACCCAACGGGCCTAAAGAAAACGGCTTTTTTAACTCCTCATTTCCTTTACCATTTGAACGTCATGCTTTCGATCTGTGTAATGCCCCAGCCGGATTGAAGCGAGTGATGGGCCCTGCTTTATGGGTTCGAGTTGCACATATGCTTGTGTTATTAAGACGACATAAATGTATTTTCGCATGCGTTTGATACAGACCTCAAACGCCTCTCAGCGATTCTTCTGAAGTCGGTCACAGCGATTCTGCCGTGCCGGACTTCAGCTGAATTCATCGAAGTGCCATTTTGGCTGTCACCGCATGGCGATACTTGGCGATACTTGGCGCGACCAGCGTACAACCAGACTCAGAGAAAGTTGGGGCCATGAAATACTTTTCTGTGCCCAAGTCTGCCAAAACTGTTCGCAGCTTTGTCGGGCTCTGCTCCTATTTTTGCCGGAATGTGAAGAATTTTGCAGTAATTGCGAAACCGCTCACAGATCTTAAACAAGACGCCCTTTTTACTTGTGGTTCCACAAGCTGCGGCTTTTTACGAGTTAAAGAGCCTGAAAACTGGCCAGAATTTGTTGTGAGACGTTCTTGGAAATAAAATGATCATGATTTATAGTGACAAGAATGCGGCATGCTGTTCGTACTCCTACTCGTACATACTCGTACACTGCGGCCACGCAGTTAGGGGGCGGTCGGATGCCGGTCAGCGTGTACAGTTGATGAGGGCTATACTGTTGGGTAGAGTATAGGCGATCGTAAGAGAACAGTTTGTCGTCGTCATCGTCATTAGAGTCACTGGTGTCGCTTCCGTTGAGGGTAGACTCCCAAAACTCTGCTGTGAAATTCTCAACGTCGGTCGGGTGAAGAGAAATGTCACTGATGTTGCTTATAGTCTCGACCAGCCATGGCTCGTCCGGACCAACAATGTCCGCAGTCGCAGCATCATCGGCAGAAGGAGGAGAAGTGGTGGTAGTACATTTCTTTGGGTTGGGCGAAAGTTGATATACATAACGATGCTTGTCCAAGTTGATGTCACATTCTCCTTCCTTGCATGACACGCAAATCATGCTTTGGCGTGCATTTGGTATGTCAATTCTAGGCACGTGCCTAGAGGGACGGCGGGCACAAGTCATCTCCCAATTGTCATCAATGGGCTCCCTTCTCAACTCCACAACGAAGTCTCGATCCAACACGGCAGGTGAGATATACGTGATGTAGAGAACTAGTGGGCGGTCGCAGCACGCAAGCATTTTTCTTGGGTCCATCCACGAATCGCTCGCGAGCACTTGCAGGTGCACTTCTTGCGCCCCGGTAGTGTTCAGTGCGCTCACAAATGCGTCTTCGCACATTAATTTGTGAGCGCGAGGCATGTGGATCTCGGGAATTTGCGTGCACGAAAGGACATTGATAAATTTCGAGAGCAAGTCTTCCGATCGGATCTGAACTCTGCTAAAGTCCAAGCACGATATCTGCTGAGGGGTGAGGGCAGTCAGCACATCGAACAATCGCTTCTCCAAGTAGGGCCCGACCGAGAAGCAGTCGCGCAGTTGAATGCGCAGTTGCTTGGCATGCTGGCTACCTGACACCACATTCTCCAAATAGAGCAACAGAGCGGCGAGCCCTTCTCGGTTGGCCACACTCATCCCCAAAGATCTCACGCGTTCGGTCACGCTCTGAATGCATTGCACCATGCCGACGGAAGACATTGCATGCAGTCCACTCAGGTCCAGGTCGGTCGCGCTCTTGATTAGGCTGCACAGCGCCGTTCTCTCGCGAAGGTGATTCTTCCCTGCGGAGGTCGGCGACCGCTTCAGGGTGATCAGGTCCGGGTGGGACTTCTGCTTGTTCTGCTGTTGCCGACGCCTGTGCTTGCGAGGGGACGCCGGGAAGCACACTGGCTGTGATCTCCAGTCTGTTGACTTCGGAGAAGCAGCACAGAAAGCGCACTGCATTATTGGACGGATCGCTGCAGTGCGCCAGTTCCAGGTGATTCACCTTGAATGGTCCTCGCCTCTCCATCTTTGCGCAGAGGTATGCGCTCGTAAGCATACAGGTGTTGACCTCCAAGCGCCCCACGCAGCACTGGCCATGTCGGGCGAGCACCTCGATGAGCGCCTCACTCTCGGATGCCAAGTCAAGCCCGGCTGGTGCCGAACAGAGAGTGCTGCAGTTTGCGGGAACGACCGTACCGTTGGTCCGGACGATGTCCACCAGGTCCGCCCCGGGATAGTGGCTCAACTGGAACCTAACGCCGAGCCGGAAGGTTCTCTCCGTCAATATAGCCAGAGATTCCAGTTTCTTGAAGTCAGAGCATGAACTTAGAACTGACTCCATGGTGATGTGCACTCGCCGATGGAGCAGGCTCAAGAGATATTGCTGAGATATTCGCCGTTGATGCTCGCTCGCTTAATATCTTGAATACTTCTTAGAAGCATGCGGTGAATAGCATTGGAGAAATTGTGTCTCCTTGTATTACCCATTTCTTTATAGGTATTTTCCTACGTTTCTTGTGCAGAATTAAGGTAGCTGTGGAATATCTCTAGATACTTTCCAAGATATTTACGTAAGCGACCTGTACTCCTTGCTTACGTAATGCCTCCATGACTACTGCTATCTAGACTGAATCAAATGCCTTTTCGTAGTCTATGAAAGCCATGTGGAGAGGCTGATTGTACTCTGCGGATTTCTCCATTACGTGATTGATGACATCGGTGTGACCCACTATAGAATATCCCTTCCTGAAACCTGACTGTTCCCTTGGTTGACTCAAGTCCAGTGCTCCTCAAGTTTCAGTGCTCCTTCTCGTTTTATAGTGAACGGTGGAAGTAGGGGGCGCTTTAACATCCTGTGGCCCATCGTCCAATCAGGTTACTGCAGGAAATATAGAAAAATAATTCATAATAATAAAACAAGTGGGCGTCCTGTTATTGAAATCCCAACTTCCGCGCCTGGGCGCTTAACTTTCGATAACGGAACATCCTGTTAACTCACCCATACCGCACCTTAACTTCCGGTTATCTCACCGTGCCTGGGCACTTAACTTTCGATAACGGAACATCCCGTTAACGCCACTGTGTGGAAATGGGAAAAAAAAATCACAACAATAAAATAAGTGGGCGTCCTGCTATTCAAATCGGAACGGTGTCCACCCCTTCCTGCCCACTCTAGCTTTCTCCGTGCTAAGTGGGAAAAAATAAATCACAACAATAAAATAAGTGGGCGTCCTGTTATTTAAATCGCCCATTCACCCCTACCGCACCCTAACTTCCCGTTACCTCATCGCGCCTGGGCGCTTAACTTTCGATAACGGAACATCACGTTAACGCAACTCGGTGGAAATGGAGAAAAATAAATCACAACAATAAAATAAGTGGGCGTCCTGTTATTCAAATCGGAACGGTGTCCACCCCTTCCTGGCCACTCTAGCTTTCTCTGTGCTAAATGGGAAAAATTAAATCACAACAATAAAATAAGTGGGCGTCCTGTTAGATCCCAACTTCCGCGCCTGTGCGCTTAACTTTCGATAACGGAACATCCTGTTAACGCCATTGCTTGGAAATAGGGAAAAAATAATTCACAATAATAAAAAATTCTTTGTTAATTTCAAGTCATGAAAGAGGGGGATCATTAGCGCACATGGGGGGGAGTACATGCATGCAAATTAAAGCATGCTCATGTGCACCGCAAATGATGAGACGTAATTATGGTGAAAAAGTTTTTTCTTTATTTATTTTTTAAGGACACGACGACGTGACGGTGGGTAGCACACATACACACTTACATACATACACACAAGAAAGACTCACAAACCAGTAAGTGGAGAGTCCTTGCGGCAAAATCTTGGTGCTTCAGATGTAGTCAATGAGATTACTGTACGTAAGTCGGCGATTAATAAGTGCAACATAATTATTGCTTAAAACCACAATCGCTATATTATTAGACATTGCGCTTTATTCTGTGCTTCGGAAATCAAAAGCTCACGCATGGCTACGGTAACACGCGGAACTGGGTATCACGAGTAAAGGCGTCGTTCGGTTTTCGATCCGATTGGTTTCGTTTTGAGTGGTCAAATACCAAAGCAGTTGGACAGGAAACCAAAAAAACACGTAGCTATTACAGCTAAAATCATTTAACGCTTCGGAAAACATGAATTCCATGAACATCGACTTGATAAACAACACGCTACTTTCCCACAGTTACGGTTGCACGTGTCGTCTGCTTCCCACTAATGTCGGCGTATAATCGCTATCGCGCTTACCTACCATCGCATCACCGTTTTCAGCATGCTTCCAGACAACTACCCCATCTACACTCCAGATAGCGAAATTCTGATCAAAAATGTTTCTCGACGTTCCCCATTACCACTCCACAACTGGCCGGTAAGCTTTCCATTCTATTAAAAGAAATAGGTGCCATAAGAATTCCTTCTAAGTACCTTTAACCACACTCCTCACAACGCCCCCCCCCTCCCCCCATTTTGGCCTTTTTCGACCCTTCAGCCCAAATCGAAGTCCGCACTGACGCGAGTGTTTATGGAATAGGCGCTGTCGTTGCCCAACGTCAGCATGGAGCAAAATGCGTCATCACTTATGCCAGTGGGCTGCTGTCCGCATTGGAGCGAAATTACTGAGTTAGAGAAAGTGTGTGCCTCGCTCTTGTATGGGCAGTTGAAAAATTTCGCCCTGATATTCTTGATTGTCCCATACTGTTCACCGTAGTTTCCGTCAACCATGCCCTCTGATGGCTCACCTTTTTGAAAAATGCTACAAGTAGACTCGCTCTCGCTCGATGGTCACTGCGCTTGCAAAAGTACACCTGCACAATCGGATAAAAGACAGGGAGCCTGCAGAATGATGCGCTTTCTTTGTCCCCCTACGATGTTGCTGACTGCGACTTTTTGCGCATTGAATCCCCAGATTGCGTCTTTTCCGTGAGGAAGTTGCTTAGCATCGCCGACGAACAGCATAGGGATGCCTAATTGCGAGAAATATTTGAGCGCCTAGAATTATCTCCTAGAGACTCCTCTGTGCTCATGTTCTCCCTGAAGGATGGTACATTACATCGGCGTAACGTGCGCCCTAACGTTCGTAACTTCCTCCTCGTTATACCATCACACCTGCGCTCCGCAGTTCTTCGTGAGCTTCACGAAGCCCCAACCGCTGGCCACCTTGGTGTTAATCGCACACATGACCGCGTGCGCCGTCGCTTGTATAGACCTGGCCTCTGTCACTTAGTGCGGCGTCATGTCAGCACCTGCGAGCTTTGTGAAGGCTGAAAGAAGCCATCTATGCTTCCTGTGGGGCGTCTTCAGCCCACCGATGTCCCACCTGAGCTTTTCTTCCGTGTCGGTTGGGACCTCCTCAGACCCTTTCCTACATCTGCTTCAGGAAACGAATGGGCTGCGGTCACTACCAATTACGCGACGCGCTACGCAGTGAGATGAGCGCTGGCGGACAGCTGTGCTTCAGGTGTGCAGGACTTTCTCCTCTGTGACGTAATTTTATTACGCGGTGCCCCACGTCAATTGCTTACTGACCGAGGCCGTACCTTCCGGTCCAATGTAGTCGACGATATCCTGCGCAGTTGCTCCAAGCAGCACAAGATCACCACGTCATATTATCCGCAGGCGCATGGTATCACCCAGCGCTTGAATTGCTTTCAAAGTACGTGTCGGCTGACCACCGTGACTGCCGACTTTGCAATGGCGTAGCTCCCGCCGCGACTCTGCTGCATACTCTCGCTTTTACCTTTAGTTTGCTCATGAAACACCTTTACCGTTAAACACCTTTCCTCCTTCCTCTGCAACTTCGACTAGTGAACATGCACGTGGCGCCATTGCTCGGGCTCACTACGGAGCCCGAGCCCGCAGTAGACTTGCTGCTTCCCAAAGACATTCAGAAGCACCATTACGAGCAGCTACACCGCGAGGAAGGTTTAGCTCCAGCGGGCCTAGTGCTACATTGGTCCCTCTCCCCATGTGTGGGCCGTCTGAAAAGCTCCTCTCTCGCTACACGGATGCATATCGTGTCCTTCGACAAGTGAACGACGTCACGTACGAGAGTGTCTGGATCAGTGCCACTACATATTCCGTTCCATTGCCCAGTGACGTCACCCCCGTTTCAAGACTCTATAATTGCCACCTTTCCTGTGCTGTGCCTGCAGTGGTGCCGGGCTGGCGCTTCTGCGGCCGGGGATCATACGATGTGCTACTGGAAAACGATGATGTGGGCCCTTGGAGTTAGTGCGACGTACTCATAAGCGGCCACTGCTGATCTGACGACGACGACGTGCCTTGCTTGGTGTCGGCTGGCTTCCATGTAGCCTAGTGCTTGCTGCCCCTCTTATGTACACACGCTGTAAATAGTTTCTCTACTGTGCTTTTATGTAACAAAAAATTTATTTATTTCACCTTTATTTGCTAATAAAGATTTCTAGATTTTTTTTAATTTTTTTTTTACAATGTAGGTTTTTCAGGCTCCTACCAGACTGGGCAATCTAACCAGATGAAGATGGAAAACGTAAAAACTGTGAGTATGCTACCACGGGCGCTATAGTGTACCGCTATTCGAAACTTTTTTATTCCAAGTCTGCAATCGGCCTTCCGCGATAGGCCAAACATTTTTTAGACCACCCTCACTTAGCCTGTCTGTCACGCGACGTCACGAAATCCGCGATAGCTGCCCAGCTCATATGACGTGTACACACTGATTATGCGTGAATGGACCGAACAAAAGAAAAATAGTTTTTTCTGATTCGACGCCTATTCGCCATTAGTCCTCGGCTATTGGTCGAAAGTTTTCGGGCTACACCCACCTCACCTGCATGTCACGCGTCACAAAACCGCGAAAACTGACCGCATCGAAGTGACTTGTACCCGTTACAGATGCATTAATATGCCGAACAAAAGTAAGTTTTCTTCTGAATTGCCTCGGGCTGCCCCTTTCGGAAAGGAATAAAAGATGGCTGCCGCCGATCGCTCAGGCGCTCGCTATTCGCACCTGCCGGAGAGTTCAGGTTTATTTGCGCCCAATAAAACTTTTTGCATGGCAGTGGGACATTTTGAAGCTCTTTCGGCACGTTTACGACCTCAATGTGCCAACTATTCTTTGCTGAGGATCTGTTTTAGCAGCATTTTTAACCTTTCGATACATGCCGCCGCAATTTTCGACCAGCCAGGGCGAGCTAAGTAAGAGAAAGGGGGCCAATCGCCGACGCCGGCACCACCCTCTTCATCCGGTTATCGATTTTCAGTGCACATGCTCGGTCCCATCGGATCCCTCTCCACTGGAGCGTGCTGCTCGCCTTTTGTCAGCCAATTAGATAGGACAAGCCGCTCAGTGTAGGCAATGTTATTCGTTTTTAAAGCAAACGAAAGGGACCTCTTATAAATGAGGAGAGTGTTTGACCGGTGTGTTCAGACAACCCTGCGGGTCACCGCCCGATGCTTGCGTCGGTGGTTACGCAAATCTGACGTCAGGAGATTAGAATAAAAACATATTGGAATAGTTTTACGTTATAGGGCCCCATATCTGTATACTCATAATGGTCTATGAGAAATAACTACGCCTAGATAACGTAAGCGCATTTCTCTCGGAAAATTCAAGGGAAATGACAACAAGGACAGACGCTATGCCTCTGTAATAAGAAAATGCCACTCCTACGCCGTTCTAAGTTGCCAATTCGGTGGCCTATCTCAGGTCATATTAGAGAAATATTTTGTACCTTTAACGAAATGCTTGGACTCTGCTGACTTAGTAACGAATAAACTTGCACTGTTTTTTTTTCGTATACACTAAAACCCCATTCCATGCGTCACAAAAGAGGGTTAGAATAAAGAAAATGTGTTGACGTTACCGCCTAAGCTAATAATACTAAGCGATATACAATGATCATCGCATAAAATAAAAATAGCATACAAAGCAGTAAAATTGGAATTTGTACACAAATATTATTTCCTGCTAACAAGGCTATTCAGTTTGCGCACAGATGTGTCGTGGTTTATTATGGAGGCAACGTCACGCGGTAAATTATTCCAATGACGTAAGTCCAGAAATAGTGGTGAATGATTAAGAAGGTTAGTGCGCACGAATTTACCTAGGACTTTCAAATCACGATCTAGGTGTGGAAAAATTGAATGAGCGGGTTGTATTTCACGTCGCGAATGACGAGTGATTGTGATAAAGCTTGTGAAAGTGGGATAACAGTGCCGGAAACCTTCGTTTCTCAAATGGTGGAAGGTTAAGCAAACATTCGACATCAGTGATTCCGGAATGATGTGGATAACTTCTTGCTTTAAATGAGGCAGGTGGCTTTATTCTGAAGGAAATGCTGTTTATTAATTAAGTTGAGTCAATGTAGGTTCCAAATGAATGACGCGTACTTTATATACTTTTTTCGTGGATACTTTTTTCGTGAAATACATAATTTATTTATAATGCGCAGCAGACTTGATTGAAATAAGTTCAAGGTAGGGCTCCTCCGCCACATTTTTCTTCTAGTGGTCGGGCTTCCACCGCCGATGCAGAGGGCACGAGCATGCTCACGATTGAGTTGTCGGGCGCGCTTAGTGGAATGGAGCTGCACAAAGCCCTATCTAAAAAAATAAATAATTAAAGGAATCTAATTCATTTACTGGCAGCATACGTTGTATTAGAAATTAGTGTTATAAAAAAAGTTAGTTGCCCACACAACGTTTGTTAACTAGGAAATATCTCGCATTCTTGGTTTGCCAAAGTCAGCTACCAAGCAAATAGATGCAATTAGAGAAATTTAGAAATGGAAGAGAAGAAACTTCCTTCGTGTCTTGCCATCGCTGTAATAATTCAAAAATCTGGATCATTACTACGGATCACCAGCTTTTCCAGGCGCAGATTGCTAACTATAGTTTCTTCTATTTTTGTTACAACAAAAACGTGCGCAGTATTGATAAATTATACTACTGAATAGGTGGCTCCTGAAATGCCAAAAGAAGGTCCAGTATGGGTGGGTGGAGCTTCCCCAGAAGCAGCAACCGGTGCAGTCATACTGCATGTACAGGCTCTTGGAAAGCTATCGACAACTCGCAGAGAGCGATGAGGAGATGACGTTGACACATACTCCACATAAGGCGTTGCGGCAAGGCTAGGAACGGAGGCCGTGACATCGGGTAGGTAGCTGTTCTTAGTCACAAGTAACGGGCGCATAGACCAGCATATATATTCGCAAATAAAACTGGCTTTAACACTGGCAACCTGAATATGTCAAGGAAAACAAATTCAAATGCGAATATGAACAATAACATTGCTTGCCTCTTAATCTCCACTTTTTCGTGCATTTCCTCGAACTAATGCTTCTAACTCTTCTTCTCTAGATGCTGGAACGCAAGGAGCCTGTTGTACTGCATTGGGCCGAAAACTTGCCGAATAGTCTTGAGGGATACGGATGTATGCAGGTGTTATACACTTCGAAGGAGTCTAATTATGAACTTAACTGTATCGTATCAAACGGGTGGTCTGAAAGCGTAAGTACAGCGTTACGTCACTATATGTGCTCACCCAACAGTGTGATTGTTTTCAGCGCCCAAGAACTGAGCCCTGTAATCAACGTAAGTGCATCAGACGTTGCGGTCTTCCCGATAGAGTGGTAGCTTCAACATAGTTAGCGATGCGGCAAATGCGCATGTGGTATAAGTTCCATATAAAATAGCAATCAGACACGTTTAAAACGTGAGCTGTTATGGGCTCATTCCAATAGCCGTTCGGTTGGCCATGGTGCGGCCGCCGCCGCCCAATCCGGTGTCCCGCGTCCATCGCAGCTATGGCCTTGCGTTCGAGGCTTCACGCGATGCCGCAGGAGTGCCACGTAGCGTGGATACGTGCTCACTGTGTATCGCCGCTAATTATTGTGGTGCTTATCAAGCCATACTTACCCAAGTGATTCGCGTTTAAATGTTTCGTGCACGCTGAAGCTTAACTTTGACATTGGGCCGATGCACCCTTTGAAAGGGAGGAGATTGCCGTTTCTGTATTGCGGCAAGAACGATGACGAAAAGAAGACTGATCTCTGTTTAGAAGAAACATAGCGAACAAGAAGGAGTGACCATCGCGCGGTATTAGGAAGTCCGTATTCTTTAATGCATGAGCCGGGCCTAAGCACGCAGAAAGTAATGCTCAGGTTGAAATACGACCTACTTAGCTCCCACGCCACTGACACAAAGGCAATCCTTGGCCTAAACCTAAGTAAAGTTTCTGACAACGTCAAACACGCAGCCATACTCGCAGGGCTTCAGGAGATCGGGGTCCGCGAGTAAACGTATCTACGCCACAGACTTCCCAACAAACAGAGAAGTCAGGATGAAATCCCGAGACATTGAATCCCCCACAATCAAACCAGGAAATAAGGGCACCCCAAGGGTCAGTATTGTCCCCTTTTCGTTTCAACATCGCAATGAGATGTTGAAATGAACCCCCCCCCCCCCCCCGCCCCTTCTGTTAGGTCAAATCGAGGACATAAAGTTCAGCATGTATGGGGAAGATATAGATCTCTGGATAAGCAAAAGGCGGTGATGCGGAAATAGAACACAAACTGCAGACAGCAGCAGACGCGGTTGTCGAATATAAGGCAGGTAGAGGGCTGTCGTATTCTCCGCAGAAATCCGAGCTACTCATTATTAAGTCAAAGGTCAGAAAGAAAAACTCCCCTCTGACAAAAACAGATCTCGGAATCGTAGTAGAAGAATGTCTCGTCCCGAGGGTCGAGGAAATTAGGATATTAGGCATGTTTATTCACACGAATGGACAGAACCCGAACACAATCAAGAAGCTAGAAAGTTGTGCCGCATAGGTAACGGGGATTGTAAGAAACATCTGACTTAAAAGCCACGGCCTCAAAGAGCGGAGCCTCCTAAAGATGACACAAGCCTATATCCTTTGCCGAATCTGTTAAGCAATTCCCATTTTTAAGATCAAAAAAGCGGAGCGTGATAAACTCGACGCCATAATTAGAAAATTTACTAAACAGGCACTTGACCTTGCCATAACCGCCTCAACCGAGGTGCTACACAGGATGAGTATGCAGAGCACATAGCAACAATTTAAAGTAGGCAGTCGGAATAGCGCAGCTAGAACGACTCAGCCAGTGAGCGACCGAGAGGACCATCCTTGGATGGATTGGCCTCCCGAATTACAGAGGCCAGCATGAAAAAACAGACATTCCTTCCGACACAAGAAAACACTTATTGATTGCGCAATTACCGTGAAATATGTACCCCGCACACAACAAAGAACGGAGGGAGCACAGAGCTAAAACCATAAAAGATTTAAAGATAAAAGAGCTGATGAGGTAGCCTACGTCGACGCAGCATGCGGTAGACACGGGGCTGCAGCCTCGGCTGTCGTAGATGGTTATGGAATACCCAAAATCACTGCCTCGTCACGCACTAGAGATGCATGTAATGGCTGAAGAAGTCGCAAAAGCGGTCGCTTGCACTGGTACACAGGCGAACGTAATCATTAGCGATAGTAAAACAACCATTTGGAATTTGTGCAAAGGAAGGACATTGGAGAAAGCTAGACGCATACTCCTCGGTAACCCAATTAATAGAAAAATGTCCCTTATATGGATACCCGCGGACGAATCTGTCCCAGGCAATGAGGCTGTACACGAGCTGGCCCGTGTTGTCTACCACCGGGCGGCTGCGGAACAGCCTGAAGGCGGCAGGAGGGGGAGGGGAATGAAAGATAGTGTAACTACATATCATGAAATTACTGAACATTACAAACTTGAAAGGAGAAGCCTCCCACATCCGAATCGGTCTCTCTCCTACAACGAGGCGCGTATGTGGAGGCAATTGCAATCCGGTAATTACATCTGCCCATTTTGGGTCTATCTTACGCAGACATGGGGACGAAAATGACGCCAAACGCAGAGATTGCGGCGAGGAGGGTACGCTAGACCACATAATCTGAGAATGTGCCGGTTCCCCAGGGATCAGCCAAAACATAGATAGTAGACAAGCCGGGCATGTTTGGCTGCGGAGCGAAGACCCCAACGTCCGTGGATGAATTCATAGTTGTTTGAAGGCGCTTCTTTTAAATTCTTCAAACGTTGTATTTATCCCTTCCCACCTGACATATTTACTGTTTTTTATTAACAGAATTTTCCTAATGCCATCCAAATCTTGGCCCATCCCCTGCAGCGGGTATGCGCCATCGTAGATGGATATCCTACTCTATCCTATCCGTCCTTGTGACTGTTCTTGCGGACTGAGTGCTTTTGATCCAGTTTCCACTTGCATAGTATTGTCACACGTATCAAGGGATGTGACATGTGCGCCGCATAGTCTCGCTATGTGCCTGCGTTACGACTTCGCAACGCGTTATGGCGCCTCCTCGCAAGGTACGAACCACTGCTAAAGAAGGGACTAGTAGAGCTATGCGCGAGGCTGCAACCAGCATACGTCGGGCTCCGTAGACCACCATGCAGAGACAGCACAAGCCGCAGCTCCCCGTCGACGCCGGGCGGACTCTTTAGTTAGTTCTCGAGAAAACGGCGGAAGACTTCGCTGCGAAGACCCTCTAGTGCGTGCTGCTGAAATTCGGCCCGACAGCCTCACCGGTGAGACAATCAAGTTCGTTCTGGTGAAAATGAGGCCCGGCAGCTTCGCCGTATGTGATGATCGTCAACGTAGACGTAATCGACTGGCTGGCCAATCGTGTGGTCGAGAGCCTCGCCCATACTAAGGTACAGGTGTCAGGACTCGCAGAAAGGCGGTGGCTATGGTTCAGTTGTGGTGCCACTGGAAGGCTGGCGTGGCTATAGGTGGCACCATTGCGCAGTGTACTCGGGAGCGCTGCCCGCCCCGAGTAGGTACCAAGTGAACAGCGCACGGTGACCGAAACGTTGGACCGTAAGGTTGAGCTCACATGTCGCCGCACACCGTTTCCCGTGGCGCAGGCTAGTGCAATAATGAATCATAACTGCTAGGGTGGCACATGTGCTAGCGTTGCTTACGAATACAACAAGCGTCACTTCGAGAAACTTCTGTGCGTGGCACTAGGTTTAGCCACTTCAGGTGATGGCCTTTACATCAAGAACGCCGAAGGCGACTTCATGTTTTACCAGTTTTACTACGCCGCCGAAAACCCAGATCGAGCACAGTGGGACGAATTTCATAGACTCAAACAACAGTGTCTTGGCACAATCGCGCAACGTTGATTTGTACTTCTCAGTCAGCCCCACCGATTTGCCATCTGCTCTCTCAACGTACGTCCTCTGGATGCACACAGGTTTGACGTCATGCATGACTACATCTTAATGCGAGTGTTCCTACACTTTTCTTCCGAGACCTCGGGTCGTCCACATGACATCGCCGTCTATAGGTATGTCGTGTCAGCAAGTACGACTGCGCATCGGGCATCGGGTGTGGCAGTAAGCGAACGAGGAAATGAGTGTGTACCATTCAAACTCGTAGGAGCACCGGACGTAGACTTTGCCGACGTGTATTGAGCACCGGACGTAGACTCCGATGGTATTGTGCTTGCCTTAGTGTATGTGTGGCAACTTGCTCAACTCCTGCTAAATCCTGCTAAACTCGCTCAGTATGGGAAGACTTCGGACCTCTTGGTGCATACCTTCGTTTCGTAACACAATGCGCCCCTAATTTTTACGGGCGATTTCGACGTGTAAACGCTAAGGATGCCCCACGACGCCTGCTTTGTACATAGTGTGCAAGAAGACCTTGGCCTTGAATTTGGGTCAAATACGCAATGCCGGTTCTTGCTCGGACATTGTATTCACAAACGTCAAAGGACCCATGTTGCCCCAATGCAAGTCCTTCTCGTGGGATCGTTCCCCACCTGCGGCAAGTTGTTTTTTCATCTACTTTCATTGCCATTAATTTATGATTTCTTTAATTCATTTAGCAAGTACAAGTAATTTCCCCTATGTTTTCCTTGGTGTCTTTGTTGGCTTCTCATGATATGATTCATAAAAATCGGGCCCCTCGGTTAACCCCCTTTCTTCTCGTTCTTACGTAACGAGGGTCTCGAGTCCGCCAACATTTATGCCTTTAGGCAGCATGTGCGCGTTTATTGACCAGGTGCCTTCACCCAGAAATATCGCGTACGCGTGACGCCTGCGGCAGAAAGGATGTTCCACATACGCCGTCAAGCTTTGTCAGTGGTGACACTGGCTAACACTCCCGAGGTTAGTTCTAGTAGTAACACATAAATAGCCAAGAATATCGAAGGGGGAACCACGCCGCGGTAGCTCAACTGTTTAAAGCATCCCACGCGTATGCGAAGACGTTGGATCGTTCCCCCCTGCGGCAAGTTGTTTTTGCACCCACTTTAATTGCCATTAATTTATTATTTCTTTAATTCACTTAGTACCAACAAGTAATTCCCCCTATGTCTTCCTTTGTGTCTGTGTTTTGGCTTCTCATGATATGTTTAGTGCGGTAAGGGAGGCAAGATGATAGCGACAAACAAATTGTTGGTGTCGCGGGTTCTTTTCATTTTTATTGCTTTAAACACGAGATATACTAGCACAAACTGGTTAAAACCTACCACACACACCAGCTATAGTAAATGTGGGGCAACGCCCAGCGTGTGAGACCCCAATTTCCTGCTAATGGGGACAGACTCACAGAAGGGTTTGATAGCTCAATGTATTATTATGAACGCTTGCTAGACGTTTGGGTACAATCAATTTAGGCTTAAGGGTTGACATTTTTTCTTTAGTCGGAATGAAACGAACAGCGATAGAATGGCAGCGGTACATGACACGTCGATAGGGTGACTGCCCCCTGATGTGAGGGCAATATGAAATTACTGCTGAATACATATCCACAAGTGTGCTTCTTTGTCTTTCTCCGGTGACCGCTATTCACCGGGCTAACAAATCATGAATGTTATCGCTCAGCGCAGTACGCGAGGCTCACTTATGGATAACGGTGTCGCAGTTTCTACGCCCACTGACGAAATTAGAGACGTTGTTTCTTTGGTGTTTTCTTCTTCTTTATTATTCGTGATTTCACTTCCGCTTTCATGTTTGTAGCATCGGCGCGATGCTTTTTAAGATGGGTGTATTAAAACGTGGGCTTCTTTATCTTTCTCTGGTGACCCCTGGGTCGCTATTTTGTAGCGATGCATTATGCTTTATTTTATGCTATTCTTATCATCCACCACACACGGCCGCCTGATCGCGTTGATAAGGTGGGCAGACCGTCACTCTGACCAGTGGCCAAGCGCGAAAAGCCTTACAAGGCATAGAATCGGAAAAGGCATCGCTACAAAATACCGGCCGTGTTCACTGGCGAACAAATAATAAACGTTATCGCTCAGCGCAGGGCGCGCCTGCATTTATCAAATATTTCTCGAACGCTATCGATGGTTCTATCTGTTGTCTCTTGTCACTGCACCTTCTGTAATCTGATGGTATGCGCGACACGAACTCGGTAGTACTTGTAAAACAGTGGTCACAGGAGAAAGAAGCACACGTGTCCATATAACTTCGGGCAAGTATTTAATGAACATTACGCATGCGCGCAATAACCTTAATGAACAAAAATGACAAAAGCTCTATTACGAATAAAATACATTGTGTAGTGCTTATTGGAATAAATTGTTTAATGTAGAATTAAAACACATTCGGTTAAACCCTAGCCCAGGAATGAGCAATATTTTTTGCCTATTTCCTAACCTAACTTGCAATTCTTTTCAGGCCTCCCGCACCAACCCAAAAAGGGGGAAAAAGTGCGTATATCTTTAACGATGGTGTCTTCTAAATAAAAATGTACTTGTACCTCCTAGAGAAAACAGAGGACTCATGCATGCACAGACAATAAAAGGGCGCCATAATACTTGGAACATCGGCAGCACAAGTCACAGTTATACTATCCTTACTGAAAGGTGCAGCTTCTGCTCCAAAGGCCCACCTTACAGGAAAATGCGTTTCGTTTCACAATGCGCATGACGTCAATGAATTTGTGCTAGTGTAACACTAGGAGTATAGAAATAAACTTTATTAGAACTTGCAAGCTAGCAATAATACGTGCAGGGACCCAATGCCTTTTAAAGAAGAAGTGCTAGAAAATATTTTTGGGGCTCGTGGAATTAGGTACGACTGAATGACAGTATATTTCATCGGCGCACAGAATCAGGATATGTTAAACTCACCAATCTATAATGATAGATTGAGGCTATACAGCAGGGGAAGAAAACGTGCAGGTTTAGGTATAATAAAAAAAAAGCTTTGGATTCCCGTTTGTAATGATTGGAAGCATTGAAAATAAATACTAAGCACTCCTTTTTTTATGCCTTTCACCAGGCTCGTTGAACGTTTTTGTTGGGGTTCTCCATGAACTAATATTGGTTCCTTGTGTATATTTGTTTATTATGAGGGCCAGATTATGGGTAAAACATGTTTATGCTAACTACGGCGTTAACAGAAAATTACGTATGCAGCCGAACCGGAACCTGAGGAGTTGCTTTTACGAGCTACAAAGCATGTATCGCGCTGGCCAGGGTGACTGCAAATGCAACAAAGACCAAACTTAGCTATGATGGGGCGGGGTGGACATTACGGCCAATGCACTAGCGAACTGAATTGTGTGTGAATGAGATACTGTCTTTGTAAGAATTGTTTACCAAGTGTTCGAATACATTATATTCGTTCAACGTTTCTTAGAGCGTGTAACTTAACTACAGGCAACTGAAATGCCTAATGCGCCTGTTCGAAAACGAAGAAAAAAAGAATCTTCGAAGGAAGTTGGGTTGTGATTCTGCAAGGTCGCGCAAATACGATGTCGTCTTCTTTTTTAATGCGAAAGCATTATATTTCCCATTACGCGAAAATTCGTCGGCATAGTCGGCATGACCTAAAGGTGGTACCTAAAAAATTGGTGTCCCACTCACGCTGTAAAGGCGATTGGACAGCGAGGCTGTAGGCGACAACTAGAACGATTACCCATTGCAACGTAGCTTGAAATTTTTCACGTAGCCGCATTGACGTGCATTTTAGCCTAATTATTAGCCTAAGACGGTTCAACGGCCTGCGACTTGTCTTACGCCGCTGCTTCGGGCTCCTACAAAGAGTGCGCCAGAGAGACGAGAAAGGCACTCAACGACCCTTTTCACCGCGCCTCGCATACGCACGTATGCAGCAGTTCTCACTTTACGTGGCCTTCCCATAGCATTGTCACAATACAAATCAATTGCTAGGCGGGTTCTTCTTTTACATGCGAAAGTGTAGTGACGTCAACTCCCTGCTTCGTATGCTACAGTGACCACTTCCCGTCAACTGCAGATTATGCAACCGTAATGTTTACCACGAAACGCTATAGGCGGAGGCGAGCTTTCTGGTTCTCTTTTTGCTTGCCGTCGCAAGGCCGGCGCGGCTGCTGCAACGAGCGCCATCGGCTAGTGCTCCAAGAAACCCAGCGGCGCACAGCTACTGATTTCTTGCCTATACGGACGCGATAGACCCATTGCGAGGTAGAGCTATGCAGATTCGCTCTGAAATGTCCGGTGGCGCAAAGAGTAAAAACACCTCACAAAATTCTAGGATTAACGGCGAATTTCTCAGGGAGGCATCTTCAAACAAAGTAAATTGCGGCTTTGAAGTGAAAATTCGGTAAATTTCGGCCACATAGGGAATCAAGCCCTGTCATTCAGGGTGCGAGACTAGCACGCTTCCCCGACTCCACGGCGGCTCCACGGTTTCCTTTGATTAAAGGCATGGAGAAAGAAAAACTAAGAAAAAAATTAGAAGAGAGCATTACGTCATGAAGCCATCCTTGGCAAGCAAACGCTCTGTGAAGCCCATACCTTTGCTCAGTGGTGGCCCAACGCTTAACATCTTGCGTCCAGATCAAGGAGCAAGAATCGAGATTTCCTAAGGTTTTTGGTTCCCAGTAGCTTGTGCCAGTAGTTTGTATTCGGTGCACCCTTGTTCAGCTGCCCTGCCGTCGCTGTGCCTGCTGAGCGGGAACCTTAAAACCAACCGCGGAACTTGACTTGTCATCACGTGTTGGGCCGACAGGTTTAGCTTCAATCGCGTTACACCATGTACCCTCCTAACTTTTTTCCGTCCTCCATGACTGAAGGTATGCCTAGTGCGTGCGTTATTGCACACGTGACGGCGCAGTCAATGGGGAGGCGATATCGCCACATCGTTAGTGTGTAAAACGAGCGCAATAAATAATCTATGGTAGGGACACTCAAGGCTACTTACGTGTGGGAATGGGAGAGCATCATAGTCGCTTTGGTGAAATGGGTTTTTATTAATTTTTTTTGCGCTTTTCTTGTCTATGCAAACTCTCGCCTGACTTCTCAGTGCGCCTCGGTAAGGCCAAATCAAAACTCCCCAAGCCTCTACACGCGCGCGCTTGCCCGCGAAGAGTTCGTAACTCGAAGGACCATTCAGCGGCGTTCTGTTGGGCAGTAATGCTTTTTACTGCGAAGGCATCATATGCCCCATTACGCGAAAATCCATCGGCGTGATCAAAAAATAGCAACAAAAGGGGGGGCAGCAAATGCCGCGCCCCTTTTTTATTATTGGTAGATAAGCCTGTGTACCTTAATATCCTATGCGCCGCGACAATTCTCTTTACAATGCCCAAACTAGTGAGAGAGGCTCTTTAAGTGCTAAGGAGTCGTGCTCCAACTGAACCGCAGATACGACCTTCCTAAGGCTTACAGTAGCATGTTTTACGAAGTGCCGTGGTGGACGCACATGTTGACAATATTTTTTGTACGTATGCTAACAAAATAGTGTATTTGTATTACTCATAAGAATATTTTATTGCTACTATCCCTCGACATATATTGTCAACTGTTGGTTGGTAACTGATGGTTCTCGTTTTGCGACCATTAAAGGTTACATAAGCGCCTGACTGCAAAAACACGGGTTGTTTTTCAGACATGCCGACGTTACCATTACGTTTATGCAAAAACCACAAAGCCTGATCATTAGAATTGAAGATGTTAGTAAGTACAACTAATATGTTTTGTCTTGATTTATTTCTCAATGATGCAAATTAATGAGTATTCAAAACTGCGACAAACAAGCAGACACCAGTTGATGCTTCCAGAGAGGCATGTGTAAAATTTTATGTTCTTGCTGCAGGACTCTGCAATACAGCATGTTAAAAGACTGAGCAAGCCAGACTGCTTAAAAATGCTACTCGGCGACGTTCGAGTCCATTTGAGTTCTTTTCACTTTTGGTAATAATTTAACACAATGCAGCGCCTTTGCGGCGTCTTTTGTTGTGGCTTCTCGCCATCCAAGTCGTAATATGTTTCGTACAAAATACCCTAAAAATAAAGGGTAACATTCAAATACAGCCCTGTATAACAGTTCCTTGATTCTCACGGGTGGATCATGTCCTATACATTCTACGCTTTCTTGTGCAAATTCAATTAAACTACTTTCATGGAATATTTAAGGAGATTTTAGGTAGAGAATGATCAGTTCCACTTACCGCACTTTATCGCATCCTTCACGAGACATAACTAAACACGAAACGCTTGTTGTGCGTGAAATAATTTTATGGCTTGCATATTTTACTAAACCTGCAAATCCTTTGAAACCGTGTCTGGACATCAACCTTCATATCAGCTTAGTTGAGGAACAACTACTTTAGCTAAAGATTTGCTATGATTTTTTTGTCCAAGTAGGGCGGTATCAATTGCACGTGAAATGTAGAACCAAAGGGTACTTTTCCGGCAATCAAAGTGCTAACAAAATATCACGCCGTAAATTTCTGAAGTATGTGTGAACGAAATGAATAGTATAGCAAAATAACAAATAAAAAACGATTGTCGATTTAACTGGGCCCATAAATGCTAAGAAAATGCACCGGTGACGGTAAGTGATGTAGAGCTTGATAGAAAAGTTGAAACGAATTCAGCGAATTTAGTTCTTAGGTTTTTTATGCGAATATAAGCTATTCCTGTATGGTCATGTGCGTGATGACTATTTACTTTATCCTTGGATTTGTACAATCGGAAGCATTCTGTAGCGTTTTGACCAAGATCGTGGACATGCCTTCGACTCCAATGTTTAGTGTAGTGAAAAACATACATTCTGGCATTAACGCTCAAACTGTTTTATGACACATGTACTCTTCTTCCAGGCCAGAAAGCTGCAGGAAAGTTTCTAGCAGGAGATTACGATGTTTTGTATGCAGAAGCTACATGCGTTATCTTGAGACACACACAAAATGATGGTGGTGAGGGTGAGTGTGATGTTTCAATTGGAGAAGGGGCTAACTTCATTTATTTCCATTTTCGGTTCGGTGTTCTTCAATATATCAAAACCGACAATATTTTTCTTTCTTTTCCCTACTATATACACATAACCTAAGCAGCTGGTATTATTTCCCTGCAAACAAATATACCCATGCCTTTTTCAGCGTGAAGGTAACTTTTGAAGAAGTCGCAGTTTCGGCTGAAAGTAGAAGCATCAATTGTGATGCAAGGATAGTAGTTTGTAGGCCGTATAAAGTTGGAAACATTCGCTTACTAGCTGAATTAACAAGCATCGTGTCAGCGTACACAAGCAAATTTAACATGAACACGTCACACTCAATGAGCGCGGACACTCGCTGCCGTAAACGCTGGACGCTGGTGTGAGCAAGCACGGCAGCTGCAGCAACGAGGCAAGTGGCCTTCTTGCGGCCTTCAATGCAAGAGCGCCGAGACACAGCTCGCAGAAAGGTATGAGCCGTCTGGAGATCCCTTTCATGATACGCTTGAAAGCTAATTAAGCTATGTCCGAAGGGCACGGGCAGCAATATGGTGCTTGTTTTAAAAACGAGGCTAAATATGTATTCCTAGCTGTCCAAACTTCCCGCGCATGAATTGAATCAGGATTAGTTTATTTTGGTATTCGTTCTTTATTTGGCAAACATTTCGGAGCAGTGGCTTGTGACATTTCTGACTCAGTAAATTTCCTTGGTGCGGTCACGTTGCGATTATTTCTGCGTAATCGCTCGCGGATGTGTACAGTTCCGATAGATTTGTTCTTGCTGCACGCAAGGCTTGAAACGTAGCCGTTTCTTAGATTGTAACACTTTGTAGCCAATATTTATTATCCACAGTAACTCGCTTGCTTTTGTGCACCACCACGAAACATTCAGCTTCGACCGTTCGCGTGCTATCGTTGTAGTCCGTCATTTATTGTGCCTATGTAGTGCGCATATACTGGAGTGAGCTCCCATTCACTCATTTATGCGCTGGCGATAGAGCGGGCGTGCGATTCTGTGCCAGTTGGGGTACATGTGTGTAGATAGAGCGCGTGAAACGTACTATGACAGGAAGCGGGCGCTAGTCCCTTTGTCATTGTTTAACGAGAGGTACTCACTTTTGCCGACGTTGCGGGGCTGAAACACTTTCTTTGAAGGCTACAACGCTGGCGAAGAAAGCTGTACATCTCAAATGCCGGTAACACATACGGACAGTTGCAATAACGGTTTTCGAACTTGGCTACAAAGATTCATTCCATTCCTTACTATGCCAGTCACTATATTTGCAGCCAACTACTACACATGCCTTCAATCCACATGATGCATTCCGGCATGACTGGAGCACAGTGCGTTAGTGAAAACTCCGTTGCGTTTCTGGCAGCTGATCGCACAGAAGCAAGGTAGAAGCTTCCTTCTGAAGCAAGGTAGTGCAGCTCTTACGCACCCGTTCCTGCATTGAGCGTCGGCGTCCACAGCGTAACCGAGCGAACGAGCACAACTAAGTATAAAAGAGCGAACGCGGAGCGCAGCGGTGGATTAAAGACGGCGATGGAGAGGAGAGCGCAAGAAGGAAAGCAGAGGAGGCGGGTGCAGCAGTACCATGCAGCCGAAGGCGGAAGAGGAGGGTATGGCGAAAGCGTGAGACGAAAAACGTAGTGCCGCGCAAGACGGGCTCTGCTGCAATGACCGCGACAAGATGGCGCCAGAGTAGCGCGCCGTCGTCTGTTCACCGATTGGACAATGGACAGTGCGTCCACCTATACTATATATGGAATTAAAACGCTGCATGAGCGCTGGTCGGTCTACGGCGGCGGCATTGAATCGCGGCCACGCGTCACCCACGCGCTGCCTCTCGCGATCGCCCAATCAGCGAGGTAGTCGCGCCACACTTCGCTCCGTTTGGAATGTGCCTCACGAGACAGGTCGTCCGCGCCAGCCATGCTAATCTAAGCGTTATCGTCCTAATATAAACCGTGTTAAATCTTCTTAATATAAACCGGCATATAAAGCGGAAGCTGCGCGTGCTTTACGAAGGTCCCGAAACGGACATTTGCTAGGGAAGAGTCAGCTCGGCGAACGCTTATGACCGCTTATGTACCAACCACGGCAACACCTAACTTTAATGCTGTAATCAGGAAGACTTTATTACGGTATTTTAAATGTAGCACCTGCGCGTCCCCGAGAAAATGCAATAATGTTCAGACAAACATCCCGAATACTCCTCTAGCTTCCCAGTGCGAAGTTGACACACTGTTTCCCACTGTTATTTTTGACAATATCCATTTGGTGTTCCTTTACGTCGCTTGGAATAAAGAATATGATCGATCTAATTACAGGCGTATATCCACGAATCAGTGATGTTCATCGACCAGTGCTTATGACGTCAACAGACCTTATCGTTGACGCGCAACCTTTTGGCGATCAATGCATCAAACCGGTTTTCGAATCACTTGCATTACATGTATACTAAAAAGATGGTTTTGCGTTGCTTCCAGTTAAACATGTGCCAATATATATTCAGGGCCACAATTGTGTTGATTTTCCGAACGTTAGTGGCGACTGCCGAAAATTAGCTATGACCGTATCGTACAATTCTTTATGTGTCCTTCAGTATTTCTCGTCGCAATAGCAGGTGTGTAGGTGACTGTGAAGATGCTGAATTGGAGCCTAACGTCGGTATCTTTTGGTCTAGAAAGCGTGATCCGACAAGGCATAGACATTTTGTGACTGGATGACGCGCGCATACTTATACTGCGCACAACATGAACAATGCTGGCCCACCTTGTTGTAGAGCTCAAAATTTAGGCAACACATTCCACTTTTTATTTTGTATTCAAGTGGCTTTATTGCGCTACACACTCTATTCCCGCACCTACTATAGCATTAACGAACTATCCTTGTTTCCCTTGACTGGGTGTTCTTCTCAAGAAAGGTGCCATTTGTCGAATACCTTCTATGATCCTTTCAAAGCAGCAATTATTTTTAAGTAACCGCACACTTGTCTAGATGCTTGTTCTGATTCGCTCCCAATTCTGGTCCTCTTAGTGTCCTTAGCACTGTCCCAGTCGGATGAGGCACTCGGACCAAATGTGCAAGTTATGGTATGGCGCAGTAATTTGGATAGGGTGCCTTGCTTTCAAAGCAGCCTCTCGCTAGGCAGCGATCTCGACGAAACTTTTGTGAGCACACAATCACTGACAAATTTTCCATAACCACAGTATAAGTCCGCAGTTTTCTGCGGCCATCTACCATTGCCTTTACTGGCATCCTCAGAGGTGGCATCATTAAGCTTGACAATATTTGGATCTAGTTACGGTGGCTTGCGAAAGAGAATTTTCTATAGGTTTATTGACCGTGATACAACCTTTGAAAGTGACAGCCTAGCGAGCCTTTCGCATTTATCGGCAAGCGTCGGAGATTTGGCCAACATGGTCTGCTTTTATGGGCACGTTTACCGTGTTGAGTCGGCTTTCTTAATATAGGAAAAACGATGTGCTAACAATACCATTGAACAGAAACAAAGCAGCGACCAAGCGTCAAGGATGTTCAAGGTTTTCCTGGATAATATTAGAGTTGACTGAAGAATGAATAACAAGAAGGTCAACATATCAGTAGGAGATAATTTGAATTTGCTACGTACATTATGCTGCTTTAGAAGAGGAAGATGAATAAAGCGCAGAGGTAAGAAAATACCGTCTTCCATATACCTGCATAATGCAATATCTTAGCACCCTCAGAAACAAATAATCAGAGTTATGTGCCCATAAACATTCAGAAAGTTTTTAGAATCATCGCAAAGCAACAAGAGGTTTTATGAATATGTGATATATGTATAACTGCTCCTTTGATCAGTCTACTAAAGATGCAGGACCCTAAATGTATCTATATCAAATTATTGTAAAAATACTCTTTTGTCACAAATGTTGTTTTCTACATTTTCAGATGAACCTATATGTACAGCGTGGGTTCGGGCAAGCACTGTGGAACATCTACACCTTCAATGCCGAGACGCATTTTTTTCTTTGTGTAAAGCATGTCAACCACGAGTGTATTCCTGGGAAAGAATCACTGCTGTGAGCCACACTACGTAAAAGTGGTCGTAATGAACAGCTTTTGTGTTTGCAGCATATAGCGAAGGCATTTCAGCAATAATAACCAACTTGCTACTACACGTCAAATAAATCCAACAATTATTTGTTAAACTTCAAGACAGAGTTAAAGTTGAATAATAATTACTTTGCAGCTGAACATATGTTAAAACTAAAGCAGCCGGATACTAAGAACTGTAATGACGTTGCTTTCTCAGAAAGTAACAGTAAGCAAATGCTTATGGTTACCCTGGAGAACCTCGCAAGGTGTTTTCACTATACGCAGATGCGACATGCTCTGACGCAGCACGTGAAATAACTGCAGGTACCAGGCCTGAGGCAACGCCGATGCGATGTGAAACGCCGACAGTGGGCCTATGGGCGTCGCCCCTAATGTTGCACGCGATGAGACCAACCGAAGAGCGTCGGCAAAGAAAGCATCATGTATGTTTCGCCTGACGTTTATCGTCCGTTCCGCTCTGACAAGTCGCTGCCCTACGTCGTGCTATAGGCATAAAGTTTACCCGCAGGAACGCTAATTCTTGTGCACAGAATGCTCACGCCAGAAACGAAAGGCAGACACAAAACCTCCTGGCTCTGGCAGAGCGAATTAAGCAGGGCATGACAGCGCGTTGCACTGGCTTCCTCACTTTTCACCAGCGTGACGGCGCTTCCTTCGGTGGCGGCGGTGTGAAGGCAGCTCCAGTGTCCGCTAATTATTTCGAGCACGAAGTTACGCAATTATATATTAGTAGTTTCACATATTTTCGACAGCGAAAAAAAGAAAAAAGACGCGCGGTAGTTAACAAGGTGTTATTGGGTTTAATATGTCAAAAACGAAGATCTATCATAAGGCACGCCGTAGAGAGAGACTCCTGAATAATTTTGACCACCTGGGATTCTTTATTGTGCACGCGATGAACAGGACATGGGCGTTTTTTTTTTTTTTTGTCACCGCCGTTGAAATCGGGCCGCCGTGACCACGATCCCATTCCGCGCCCTCGGGCTCTGTCGCGCAGCGCCATAGCCACTACGCCACCACGGCCGCTACTCGGTAGTTGCGCCGAAAGGAAATAAGCAATGACAGTGACAGCAAGCTTTAGCGCTGCTGTTGGACTCCCCGGAAGGTGTTGTAACTATACATGGGGGCGACAGATCGGCGCGACGCAACAAGCAAAGAAACTGCTACTGCGTAGAGTGCCTCGATGTACTCCTCGCCCTCCGCTCCGTACAGTGACTCGATGTGCTCGTCTTCCGCCACTCCGCACAGAGTGGAGACAACCGCGGCGTCCACTATGGCATTGGCCACGGGAATGGCGGATACACGCGAGCGCCGGCAATGCGCCCCTATGGCTTCCGCCAAAGCCGTCTACTACGGCCTGCACCATTCTCGTGCCCAACTCCTTAGCAGACGCTGCGGTTGTCTTCACCCTGTACGCAGCGGCGGGCGAGGTGGACATCGAGGCACTCTACTAGTGCTCAAAAGGTACAGCCCCCTGGCGGCTGCCACGCGCCTGACAACGCCTGTGGCGTCGCAGGCGTCGCCGTTGGATTTGCACGAGGTGAGGCTGACGGAAAACCATAGGCGTTTGCCAGCGCCCGGCTAAGCATTTCATAACGTTAGCTTGATATTCTAGATCGCTTCCACTCACACCAATGCGTACACGGAGCAGATGAGCAGGAACACTAGCGTGTTCCCCATTTGAGCACGCACAACGCCCGTGCCACCAGGGAAAGGCAGAGACCGAAGTCGACCCAAATGAGCCGAGCGTTGACGCTACGCCCTATTTTGTTCTTTCTTTTTTTTTAGTCCAAAGCCCGCTCAGCGTCCCTGCAGTCCCTCTAAAACTCCGCGTGCATACAGCGCATGTGCCGTCGATAGTGGGACAGCACGCCGACAGCAGTGGTGGCGCCGATCGCATGTTCATCAAACGTCCGCGTTTTCGCTATGGCAATAAAACGAACACACCGTGAAGCTCGCAGGAGCTTAGCGCTGAAGATCAACTCATTTTACTAGCATGCAGGCAATACCGGCGAACAAAACCAACAAAGTACTGTGGGCAAGAATTGAGTTTAAAAAAGAAAACTAAAGCGGATAATTAACCCCTCAAAGCCGATCGCCACTCAAGATAGCCGATCTCTTTCATTAAGAGAATGATGGAGGGTCGCTTGTGCATTTTTCATCTTTCGTGCTGCACTTTTCAGAAATGCTATTTTCTGAACAATAACGGCCGATTTTAGTTCTACCACTGCGAAGCTTTATGGTAGACGTTCCTATTGAAAATATGAAGTTAATCTTCATAATAGTCTAGTTCCATGTGCATAAATTTTGATATGGTGATGCATATAAAAATTCTACTACGCGCGTGGCACCGCAAAGCGCTGGCAGGGGTTTGACCCAGGTGTGAAGTCAAATTGTGGCGTAAAATGAAGCTGCTTTCGTGCTTCCTTCTTTTCATCTCGAGGTGATACCGATTGCCGGTTTCTGCCCCTACCTATAGTAATAAGCACAGTTACTTCAACAGCTGGGGTGAGACGGCTAGCTTTGTAGCGTGTTGTGGTGAAGCTTCATTTGAAATCGCCATTCGTTTACGCCATAAATAAGCTGCACGGGGAGCCGCTATTTCCGGTCTCTCGTGGATGATGAGGTTTATCGAACAAATAATTTGACGGTGGTTCTTCTTAGAGACATGGCCCTTTTCAACTAGCCGAACGTTGAACTAAAGTTTTATGACGGCTGTTTTCAAATGTTAATAAACATCTGCGGCATGATGTAAATAAAAAATTAACATATATGATTGCACATCTTCTACTGAATCGCTTTGGGGTTTATTTCAAGTATTATCCGCCCTTCCGAGAAACAACTCGATTTTAACGAGAATCATGCAAAACGAACAGATTGCACTGCTGTGTGTACTGCGTCCAGAGGGTGTTGTAGCAAATCCTAAATTTTTCCTGGAGAGTCTCTGTTTATCCATATAGTAATGCCATCTGTGTATATTGTATGCTTGTCATTGGGATTGGCAGCCGGGCTTTGTACATGCGGAACAGTGCTTGATTTAGCAATGTCGGAGAAAGGAAGGGACCTTTTGGTATGCCCTTAAATGGGCACTGATAGATTTGCTCTCTAACTCTGAATATGAATGTACGTCCCCGAAGTCTTGCACATAGCTGTGGATTTTATTATCACCGCTGGTGTTTGATAGTTCCGCCAGCATGGCTTTATGAAACATGAAGTAGAATGGTTTCTTTAAAAGATAGATGGCGAGAGTAAACTTTACTTGCAATTCGGGTGTTCTTTTATGTCCTGGTGCAGTTAGACGAGTGTCTACTGTGGGAAAAGATTGTTGCGTAGGTGGTGGATTCTTTCGTGGTGTAGTACGAGCCTGTTGAGGATGATGGGTCCCAATGCTTTCCCCAAAGAGGAGGTTAGAGATGTGAGTTTAAGGTTAGCTAGTGCGATCACCATGCCTCACTTAGGTATGAAGATGTTGGACGCTTACTTTACTCCTCTTGTAGCTGTCCATCATCCCGAACTATTTATCTGTTTAATGACAAATGGGAGATCCTTATTCCAGAGTTTCTGAAGTTGCCTCTGAGTTGTCGAGTCCTGGCTTGGAGCATTGTCTGATGGCACCTCTGAGATAGCCCACTCTTGCTCCGCCATTGCTGACGGTTCTCCGAAAATGGTCTTCGGTATCCACCCTGGCGTAGTCCTTGTATTGAGAGATTTTGACTTGAGGTATATGTACCTACTGTAGTTGATTAAATAAATGGGTCTATAAATAGGTACTTGTCAATACGTTCCTGAAAAGTGTGCGAAATTTGTGGGGGATCTACAAGTGCTCGGATAACATGCCACGCTGGACTTACACAAAGTGTCTTGTTGTGCCTCTCACAAGTAGCTTGCGTGAGTTGTAATGCATAGTCTTGTATTCGAACGTCGATCCCGTCTATGCAGGCCTTAAGCTTGCCGCTGGTTTTGCAGTGTTTCAATCTTTTCATCTAGAGGTGTTCGATTTCCTAGAATTGAAGTAGGCATTTGTCGACGTGCAGTTGCACTAGCTTTATTTTTTTTAATAAGTGAGGTGTGTTCGTGGGTGAATGCGTGCAGCACTAATATCGTGCCTTTAGGGCTTGTTTATGCTTTTTATACTTCCTAATGCATTTCACAACGAGGCGTTCTGTAACATCTCATGTACAAAACTATGTGGTCACGTGTGAGTGTATTATTCATTTTTTCCAAGTCGATATCTTAGATCCTTTAATCAGTCTAAATTTGGGTATTGCATTCCTATCAACAGTTTTGACATGTGAAGCCTTCTGCTGTTAGCATCAGCGTAGTGTCTCCACAAACGCTAGCATTTCTGTTGTGCATCTGTGAGAATACCAATCCACCATGCTTACATTGGCGTGAAGGGAACGGACGGAACTTTTCAAGATTCATACGCTTCCGTGTTCTCTCTCATCTTACACACAATTGAGGTGCGAGTCCTCCAGCGCCGGTGATGGCACTCCTCATCCCACCAGTGTTGTGAGACGCCCTGATAAGAACCAGCTGGCTGTTTCTGCCGCACAGTGCGAATCGCGTAGCGTGCTGCATCCACGAAGCATGTCACCCTTACGTATTGCTAAAGCACCATCTGAGGAACTTCGACGTTATATTTTTTTTTATCGTTTTCGATGCATTGACCGTGAGATGAAACTGCCAATTTCAATTCCGATAGCAATTAGATCAATGCTCGAAGCGTCTTCCCGGCGCGTGAAGGAGGTTGTTTGAAGATTCGTACGTACGTATATATTGCCACATACTCAGTGACCAATGTTGTACCGATGGTTAGTTTCAAACCCTGTTACATCAGCACGGCAGCCCGATACGCTACCCATCTCACCACTGACTACCCACTGACAAAGATAAGTGAGGTAACGGTTACATACAAACATACATACACATGTAGATACGTAGATACGTAGGCACAAACATACAATTATAGATAGGTAACCGCAGGAAAGTGCGATAAGTACCCTAAGAGTGCTCACGCATTAAAAGCCGTGCCTTTCTACTTCTTTGCAACATTCCTTCTCCTTTCATTTGATTGTATTCGTACAACCGCCCTAAAACCTTAAAGTTTTCTTTTGAGAATGTCATATACAGGCTTTAAATGAAGCGAATTACACCTGGAAAGCCCCTTTCGCAGGCTATGATGGGGCCCTACGGTTTCCCGTTGTACTCTTCCTGGCAGTTTCGACTACATGTTGGCTACTTGTTACATGTTACATGTAAGGAGTTGGCTACATGTTACATATTTCTCTTATATGCGAGAGACAGAGACGGCCACGATAAATCTTTAATGTTTTTTTTTTGTTTTCTTCGTTCTCATCATAAATGACTATCAAGATTGAAAGCATTTCTTCTTTGAAGAAACGACGAAAATTGTTATTACCGGAATCTTGAAAAGTCAAAATCTTTCTTTTTTCAAATAAAGTCAAGTAAATTTTTGTTTTTGTTTACAAAACTGCTTTTATTATTTTCAATCTTACTGCTGGCTAGACCATAGTGGGTTGAGCTATACCACCTAGGACCTACCAATAAACCGGTCTACCGTAGAACACAACCTCAATGTACGAAGCCGACATAGACTACACTTATTTTCATATTTAGCGTTTCAACACTGTGAAAGGTACGCAAGGACTTCCTTCGCCAAAATGCATTTATCTCTGCATTTTGTGGTCAAGATGTAGGTATACAGTTCTGAATCATCTGGATTTAGTTGAACACGTTGCGATTAAATTCTTTCATCTTTTGCGGCCAATTCATAATTTTCCTGACGTCATCTTTTCGTGACGTCAGCAGAATTGCGCAATTACATGCGACACCACCCAGCAGCTGTAGCTTTCAGCCAGTCTGTAAGTTCGATACGTGCCAACAGCGTACGCTAGGCCGGCCAGCGCGGCTCGCAAAACGCTACGTTAAAACAGAAAAAAAAGGAAAATGAATGAATGAAAAATGACAGGGCTCTTTCAATTTTATGAACTACAGTCTTCTTTATTTTTATAGTTATAACTATGCCTTAAGGAAGAAGAAGAACGTAAGTTTTATTTTCAAACCAATGAGATTCGAGTCCGGCGTCCTTTTAGTGGCTCTGGGCAGCCGCCGCGGACGCGGTTGTGAGGCCTTGCCTTGAACCGGCTTCCTTGGCTCGCTGGACGGCCGAACATTTTTTTTTTTTTCAACTAATCGCTCGCAAGAAACAAGAAAGTAATTTCCGTGGGAACGTCGCCACTGTGAAAAGTATTACCAACATGAACAGCATTGCGCAGAATTGATGAAGCGGAGTATAGAGTCAATATGAAAGTTTTCTTCTTGAGGAGAGCGAGTGGTCGTGCGCACTTGGGTAACTTTATTGCAACCGATGCCAAACGAGTTAGTGCGAGAGCTTAGTGCGCATATTGTCGCAACCGCTGCCACGTAACTGCTTCGAGTTTCGGGAAAAAAACAAATTTTTTTGGACTCTTTAATGTTGCCTGGGAAACTTGTGAAGCTTCACATGCGTTGCATAAGCGAAACGAAGGTGCGCTGGCATGTAGGAAGTATTGCAGCGTTGCTCGCTGCAACTCACGCAGTACATACTGGGTCACCTGCAATTAAAAGAAAAAAAAAACTGCGTAACACACCTGGCATGATGATATTTATTGCGTCAATTGAGCATGCACATATTTTGTGCCCTTTATCGGTCCAAGAGAGAGTGTACTGCGCAACGTGTTTCGGTAGGAGAAAGATTGATCACTGACACTACATAAAAATTTCATTTCGTTTACCTCACCTAGCAGCATAGCAAATTTTGGTTATTCACGGAAAGGTGTATAACGGGAAGGTGCCCTCTAAGAAGTTTTCAACTGCAAGAATGTTTCTAATTAGTTAATTAATAGCAGAAACAGAAGTATTTGAAGTGCCGGGAACCCATGATTTCAGGAGGTGAGCGTCACCGCTAACACAGACACCCTGTCCACTTCGCCGTGCGCCTTCCCTTCAAAATCGAACTTCCTTCCCTGCGTTATAACATAACGGAGCCAGAAGATTCGTGATGGACAGGTCACGGGACCTGCCTTGTTCTCTTGCTCTCTCGCGTTTTTGCAAAGTGGCACACTTCCGGGGACGGTCTCACGTGCTAATTGTAGTGCTTATGTCGTTTCGCGCACCGCATCATTTTTCGCGCCCTGCACGAGAGCACCTTATTAACAGTAAAAGTGCGTGCCACAGTCACGAGCACTGAGACCGACGCAGGCGGATTAACGGTTACTATCGCGCATTGGCACCCGGTAGAAAACAGATGATAGTTTATTACTCTACGCGCGCGACTACACGACGTAGAAGCAAGCAAACAAAAGGGAAGTACGCCCCTCTTGCTACTAGACGTAGTAAAGCAGACTCCCAGTTTCTCGGTTTGTAAGTTTTGTTATTTCTCTAAACTTTAAATCTCCTACTTAAGCAATCTATCAGACAATTAACTAATAGTGCCTTGAATAATTCTCGTGTTCACGTGCCACAGTGCGCGACGTCACAGCACTGCAACTTACGTAGGCGCACATGAGCGACTGTCGTCGACCCTACGACTGGGAGCGCGGAGCCTACGAGGTGAAAGGCGCACGACCTTTTGTTTGAAATTCCAGCCCCTTTCGTGGCGTGTAGCGGTGTAATACTTTGCAGACACGATCGTCAGCGCAATGATCTTTTCATAAAACGATTATTTTTTTCATAAGAAATGCTCTTTGTGCCGCATAATATTGAGCCGCCTAACGAGCCCGACAGATTTGCTCTGAATGCACATCAAGACGTGGCGTTATGAGTGACGTTATCCAAGAGGCCCCTCTGCAACGGATGGGGCAGTGTAAATCCCCGCCGCATAACATAGGCCCCATACGCAGTAGGCCGCTTCGAGAGAGCCATTAAAAGCGTCGGAATATTGATCTACTTACCGCGTTATATGCGTTCTGTTAAGCCGCTATTGACTAAGAGTGTAGCAAAAAAAAAGAATGACGGATCACCAAAGAAAAAAAAGTATCGGAGTTCGTCAGCGAACGTAAAAACATTGAAGCCGTCCACGACTCATGCCGTGGACGGTTTCAGGTCGTGCCCGGCGCCGTTATGATTGTGAAATGCCGTCTTGCATGGTCTCATAGTCCAGTGCGCCAATACGTCAGATGACCTTGTAGGGTGCGACGTAGGCTCGCAAAAGTTTCTCACTAAGTCTTCGTCGGCATGTCGGGGTGCCAACCCAAACACGTCGTCGGGCAGGCATTACATGTAGCGTCGTCGAAGATCGCCGTGTCGGCTGTCAGTGCATTGCTGGCTCTTGATGTGCAGGCGGGCATGTCGCCGTGCTTCTTCGGCACTCTACAGGTTGGCGGCGACTTCGAGATTTTCTTCGTCTGTAACGTGTGGCAGCACGGCGTCGAGTTCCTTCAATAAACCAGTTTGAACGGTGTGATTTGAGTTGTTTCTTACCACGCCGTGTTGCAAGCGACGGTTACGTAGGGAAGGGCCGCATCCCAGGTCTTGTGTCCGACGTCAAAGTACGTGGATAACATGTCGGCGAGGGTCTTTCTTATTCAGGCGCTCTGTAAGGCCGTTCGTCTGCGGGTGGTAGGCGGTCGTCCTTCGGTGAGTTGTCTTGCTGTATTGCAGGACGGCTTGAGTAAACTACGCCGTAAAAGCAGTGCCTCTGTCGGTGATCAGAACTTCTGGGACACCATGTCGTAACAGGACGTTCTTCACGAGGAATTTAGCCACTTCGACTGCACTACCCTGGGATAAGGATTTTGTTTCGGTTTAAGCGGGCACCATAGCCGGCAGACGACGATCGCCTTCTTCCCGGATGTTGACGTTAAGAATGACCACACTCTGCTGTTCCTTTAACTTTATTTCACGTTAATATTGAGCGTAAGTAACTAATAATGATCTGAGGACATTTTCAGCACGTGTCTATGTTTAAGAAACATGAACTCTCACACGTTGGACGCGCTAGTTTTGAAAACGCATTGTTTAATTTTCCGGAGGTTCTATGCGCGCATCGAAGGAGCAGCGGGTTGTCTTGTTTTGAGGTGTTTACGCACTGTCATTTTATCTTCTACACTGGGCCACTGTGTGGGTACCATCAGAGTAAATAGGCGAGGAAACCCAAACCTTGCCAGCAGTCAACACACGAAAACGGTAGACCCAGCGTTGTACTAATGCAGCAAGACCAAGTCGAAAAAAAAAAGCACGAGGGGCCACGCGAGCAAAAGCAGACAAAAGAATGTCACAGGAAGTGACACGATACAGATTTGGGAGTTTAATTTGACCTGGATGTAGTTTGTGCGCGATGCATTTGTTTGAAATGTCTTTTTTTTATTTTCACAAAACCATATTTTGCATTTGTTTCATACGCGAATAAGCGTAAATTTTATTCCTAATGAAGATTCCTTGGCAAAACTTTGCACAGCTATTTCTCCTGTTGTTGTGTGGGCAATGAGCCCCAGAAATATTGTGCGACAAGTTTTCAATATCGCTCCATTTTATCGCAGGGCGTGTGAATTGGAAGGTCATACGTTTTGTTTATTTCAAAAATGTGCTCTGCGAATTCGCTACGTCTGATTTGTTTTGGTGCATTGCACAGTTCAATTGCTGTTTTGTTGTGACGAGTGAAACTAAAGTTATGAGTGTAGGCGTGATACACAAATTTATTCATCTGTAATAGCATAAAATTAACAAACAATTGTTACACTGATTAGGAGGCTATGGTGTGCCTAAACAGGTGCACTTTATAACGGAGACTAGTAATCTGTATTCCTTATCTTCTCCTAAACTTTGTTTCGTAGCACTTCGCCTTATACCGTAACTGCGTAAAAGGGGACAAGTAAGTGCATGGTGTTCGCACATGTGAACGTAAGCCTAAAACACTTTATTTAGATGATATTTCGATAATTTTTGACACTAGTTAGTGCCATGCTTCATTCCACCGCTGTAACCGTACCCTCAATCGCGCGTTGTCGTGTGGTTGTTTTGCATTAGTTGAACTAGGATGTCTTTGTCGCCGCAAATACTTTTAGCTTCCTGGACTGGGCTAATTTCTTAGGTGAATTTGCACTGTTTTCTGTACAATTCATACGAAATAAATTAGGCCCCAGTACCTCGAATTCATGCACGTCTGGTAGCAAACAATTGTGAGGGCCAGCAGAGGGTGGTTTCTACGCTCTTGTTATGCAAGGAAGTTTGAGAGGTCACACAGCAGTATGGATGGCTAGCACTCGTTTATTCATCGCAGAGACGCCAACGGCAGTCTACAATATAAAGATAGAAAGAAAAGAAAGAAAAACGGCGTAAGAATGCAGAGGTGTAGCGCTCTTGGTGTGTGCAGCAAAAGTACATTGAACACGACGCCAAGGTCTGTCCTTATATATGAATCCTATACAGGGTGCCCCAACTAACACGGACCAAGATTTAAAAATATGCGAATGCCACTTAGCTGGACCGAACCAAGGTAATCTTGTTTGCATTCGCATGGAGATAATCAGATTATTTTTGCATTCCGCCTAGTTACATAATGAGTCTTAATTAACAATCAACTTCTCAAATGTTCTAATTAGATTAATGGTGTCAATAAAACAATTGCAGAACAACATGAAAAACTCCTGATACAGCTTTTTGTTGCTCAATACGTGCCACATGAAAGTGTTTTTCCGAGCGTGAGCGAAGCCCGCGAATACATGCAAAGTGCCTCGAGCATTCAGTCGTGCAGCAATTTTGTGCTTATTTGCGAAATTCGTTCACGCTCGGAACAAAAAAAAGAAAAACTTTCGAGTAGCATGTATTGAGCAACAGAAAGCTACATCGGGAGTTTTGCATGCTGCTCTACAATATTACCGTTCACAATTTTCATTTAAATATCATATTTGAGAAGTTCATTAATTCATTAAGACTAATTTTGTAGCTAGGCGGAATGCAAAATTATTTTCTAAGTATCGCTAAGCGACGGCAAACAACATTACCTTTGTTGCCTCCAGCTGCGTGAGATTTGTATATCTTGAAATCTTGATGCATGATTGTTGGGACACCCCCTGTACATGAGTTATTTCCCTATATAATTCTTAGATATTTCATGACGCTCTTTGCCACACTTCAAGAAAAGGCGCGTGAGGCATAGGTGGATACTTTTTTGCAAGTACGCTTAGTTTTACTAGAAGGGCTTCCATCCGATGTTAATTCATGCGCATTTCGATAATACTGCACGAACACTCGCACGCGGTTACCTTAGGATAATTGAAGTATTTCTGTAGCTTATAGGTCGCTGGAACGAGCTTATACAGAGTTACAAACATAGGCACATGATCTAACGTTATACTGACGTTTTAGTTTGTTTTCGGCACTCCCCAAAACAATTCGAAATAAGTTTCGTGATCAGGAATATTCGAACGTGAGAAGTTGACTGGCCATATTTCCAGAGCGGAAAAAAAGAACTGCCGCTATGATTGTGGGTTCTGCCTTCTAGCGACCAAACAAGCAACTAGACCTTCAGCGAATCTTTGGAAAGAAAATGTTACACGAATTTGGGACAGGAACTGCACTGATTACCTGAGAACCAGCTGCACGACCGATTAGGCTACTCACCCACACCAACTGTAGATGATACGATGGGCATCATCAATATACTGTGGTCAAAGACGCGCAGCATTGGACGAAACGTCGTTTTGGAGCAGGTTTTTCTTCATGCACAGTCACTGTGATAGGCTGAAATAAAAGCTATGTCTCTACACTACGCATATCACCCGGTGATTTTTAGGTTTCCGTGTAGTTTTTTTTTTTTTAAGCGGGTCGTTCTTGTACTGAATAACTAAGCGTGATTTCGGTAGCTTCCATAGGTTCGGATTGCTTATTGTTTACACATCGTGAGAACAGGATTTGAAGCCCCATTTGCTAACGCCGCTGCAGCTGTGAAGTGCAGTACAGCTCCTAGAAGGTGGCATTCTACGGGCTTTGTAAATTTGGGTCTCTGCAAGTTTTTATCACCGATAATTAAGCCCGTCCAATAAAAAAAACTAGAAAAAACTATGAAGCTTCCAGCAGATGGCTCCTAGGAGTGCTGTTTATGAAGTTTCCCTGAAATCTGGATGAGGTCACTGTTTTGTGCAGCTGCACAATTAGCTTATTATGGGTGCCTTTCTCAAGCATAATCATGGGGCTGCGACGACCTTTCGAGGACTGACAACCTGGCGCTATTATATTCCAGCTGTTGAACTTGAGCGTGTTTTTTCTTTGTTACGCCTCTACGAGATATCGCTGTTTCGCGTTTTATATAGTGTTCTCGAAAAGGAGGAAATTACTTCCAACGAAAATCGCAGCATCTAGATTGCTCAATGAAATATTACCTAAATATAACGTTAAGATATCTACTTGTGAAACTAAAGCCACGCTATACTGAAGTCGTGTCAGCAGCTAGCACCAGTTTCCAGGTGCCATCGTTAAAACGTGAATGCCAGTGAACATTTCTGCTATACATTTAAGGGCATCTGCATGCGGCTGCAGTTCTTAAGAGTTTACTCAAAAGTACATGCCTTTCTCGGCTTTAACTGCAGCATAAGCCAGCAGGTAAAAATATAAATGAATTTAGGTGATTCTTTTCGATGAGACCCTGGAGATTACGATTTTTCGTTAAATAGATTTCTCCTGCCCAGCTTATCTAATTTAATTTGCTGACTTCTTAACTTCTCATTAGCTGAAGGCACCTTGCCCTATGTACGCTCTAGTCCCGTTTTGTCCCTTATCATATTTCTCCGAACTCAGTAGCTTCTGTTGATGACTTGTGTTAAATTATAAGCAGACGCCAATCTACATTTCTGCTGCCGACTTCTTGACTTCTCATTAGCTGAAGGCACCTTGCCCTATGTACGCTCTAGTCCCGTTTTGTCCCTTTTCACATTTCTCCGAACTCAGTAGCTTCTGTTGATGACTTGTGTTAAATTATAAGCAGACGCGTAATCTACATTTCTGTTGCCGACTTCTTGACTTCTCATTAGCTGAAGGCACCTTGCCCTATGTACGCTCTAGTCCCGTTTTGTCCCTTTTCACAATTCTCCGAACTCAGTAGCTTCTGTTGAGGACTCGTGTTAAATTATAAGCAGAAGCGTAATCCACATTTCAACTGCTGACTTCTTGACCTCTTGCCTCTTTTTTCTGCGTTGGATATATAGACAACCTACCCAGTGGCAGAAACACACCCTAGGGAACTCACATATAATAAAAAGAAATATTGCCTAGCGTCACGTCCCTGCACCGCTAAGTGAAAACAAGATGAACTTTACGCGGTGTTTTGTTAAGTCCTAACGCTTACTAGCCGAGCTGTTATTATTTTCGTGTGGTGGAATATATCATATTAATTCGGTTGAACAGATCATTAAAAATCTGGATAATGCCTATGAGCCAAACCATCACTTTATTGGTTCAGGCACTAAAATTAGAGTTCCTGACAAGTTTAGCGCGCAACTTTAGCGATAGAATGGTGTGGCAATATAAACCGCATACGCCGCATGTCATGCAGCGAGGCGTCGCATACACGTATACCTAAATATAAGCGGAAACTTTCGCTCAAGCGGATGCCGACGCCGTACGCCAACGCCGACACCGGATAACGCCGTCGCGTTTAGGCAGCGTAAATGTCTCGGCGCAGCCGTATGTGACTCACGTAAATCTGTCACAGACAACAGGAGGGTACGAACAGAATGTCAGCGAGCTCATTAAACAGAGGATTGGTCAATATTTGTAGCAGTGTCGGAAGCAGTCTATCTCTCATCTCCACGGCATCCGATTTAAAGAGCCCCTTCTCGACAAACTTTCTGGCTTTTGAACAGCCGTGTACGACAAGTATCGTAAGTACCTTTCGTTAAGACCGTAAACGATTGCCCAGTCTATGCAGCACTGTTCAAGCATTTAAGTACGGGAACATGAGACATCCACCCAATTCGTAGCAATTGCTACAAAGGAAACCCATACGAGTTTCTAGAAAGAAAAGCCTCGCAGTCGAAGAAAAATTTGTTCTTGTCCGGGATTCAAACCAGGGACCGCCACCTTTCTGGGACAGCCGCTCTACCATCTGAGCTAACCAAGCGGCTGGTAGAGCAGCTTGATTAGCTGGTAAAGCTAACCGGGTTTGAGCTCCGGAGCAGGACTAATTTTTCTTCAACTGTGAGACTTTTGTTTCGATGAATGCGTACGGGTTTCCTTTGTAGCAATTTCTACGAAATGGGTGGATGTCTAATTTTCCCTTACTTACTTCTCTCCACCTTGCGGGTTTCAGCAGAACTATTATGTCAAAATGTTCAACTGTTTCGGCACTACAACGCGGCAGACTCAACCAAAAAAATTGAGGAGCTTAAGCATCGCCTTTAAGAGTGAAACGCGATACCTTTCAAAGATCCCGTGATTGCTGCTTATTCTTTTCGGCAACTGGAGCGTATGTAACTGTAATGTTTACGGTGAGACGCTGGCCGCGAACGCTATGCACGAAGGCGGGCTTTCTGTTAAAAGCGTGGTCTCTTGCGTGGGCTGATCCCAGATCCTCACGCATCAAAATTACATCATTTTCAGCTTCGTGTTATCGTTTCGCACTTGTAATATTTCAGTCAGAGAAAATTTAACATAAGATGCGCGTGCTCTGCGTGTTTGGTTTATGACATTTGCTTGTGAGCTGTCATTCTAAAAAATTCTGAGGAATAACTTTGTGAAGAAAGTAACACAAAGTATGAGCGTCTTTCGCGATAGAATGGTGTGGCAGTATGAACCGCATATACCGCACGTCATACAGTGAGCGTCGCATATACATATAATTAAATAGATAGGGAAATTTTCGCTGAAGCGGATGCCGGCGCCGGACCCCAACGCCGACACCACATTCTCTGCGACATGGGGCGCTTAACGCCGTCGCGTTAAGATGGCGTAAATTACTCGGCACAGCCGTATGGTACTCACGTGAATCTGTCAAACTCTCCTGTGAGGATGGCACAGGATTTTTTCAACGCTATGCCGAGCCAGAAATATTGCATACTGTGTTCTGCTCACAGTAAAGAATGGGGTACACGTAGTGGTAGATTATGGGATAACCAACGTTGACGAGACATGGTGAAAACGTTTAAATTTCACTAGAGCATTGCGCATTGAAGGGACATCAAAGAGAACTCGAGGCCCCCAGTGCCTTCCAATATAAAACCATTCTGAAGGCTTTGACTGCGCTACCTAATTGACAGAAGCCACGGGGGCACATATCATAAATTGCGAACGCGGCCAGCGGCCAGTAGATGGGGTACATGGTTTCCGATGTTTTCTATTTTTGTTCCTGCTTTCTTCTTTTCTATTCCCTGGCCTATTCACTTCAGGCAGAACAGGACGTTAAGTTTGTAAAGTCGGGAATAATTCAGTATTACCGACGCGCAATAGAATTGCGACATCCTTGTAATTTGCTTTGTGCTTCGTTCTTCTGTGCATCGATGAAATTTAGTGGAGCTATTGTCAATACGCTCGACTTCCTGTGCATCACTGCACCCTCCAGAAAATATCAGACGTAGCGCGGAGCCGGGCACCAGGGAAGTCGTGGTCGTCAGAGGTCGGACATCTGACAATGTGTCGACTTAGACTCACGCTGATCCACATGCCTCAGTCTCAGTGAATATGATTAAGTTTTAGCCTGAAAGAGTCCCAGCACGCCTGAGTTTGAATGAGTCGACATGCCACTAGTAGGTGTGAACTGAAATCTGACCGATTCGATGTAAGATCGATGTAAGACGAACTGGCCGCGAACCGGAGTTTGAGTGAGTCTTAGTTCACCGGAGATAGGGCGAGCTTGAGATTAAGCACGACCTTTGAATCATATATGATTCTGTCTGTTTAATAGTTTAAGAAAATGTACGCGAAAGTGATTTTGCGTGACCTCGAGTGAGCCTGTAATCGATAGTGGTGTCCATTTAAAACAATGAGCCTGCAGTAAATGCAAGGAATGGACCCACATACGTCGAGAAAATGAAAATTGTCATATTTAGTTTGCCGAAACACACAGCTAAATTTCGCGTTCATTACTTCTATTATCACTATTGGATCGGCGTTTTGTTTTCTTTATTCTACTGCCGCAAAAGTCATGCTATCACTACTGTGAAGGCTGTCTTGGGATTGCCGAGAGCGACTACGTAGATCATATCATGTGGTCAACAAATGCAGTGGTATCACTATGTGTATACTAAAGTCTACAAATAGGCTCTCCAGCAATCTCGGCAGTACAAAACTTCAGTGGCTTATATCAAACGTAGCTCCGTATTATTCAGCGGTAGCTGCGTTTGGTTTCAGCGCACACGGGTTGGGTCGAGATTAACGGGTCTATCTTCTATTGTCAATCTATACACGGCATGTAAACCTGAAGCAATAAGAATTTTACAGTATCGGCTGTTTTCTACTTCATCTCGCGCCTTACCACAATTGGTATACGGGCTGTTCGCACAAGTTAACATGACCTTTGGGGACGTCCCAACCTATGGCCTTCACCGGCGTTGATATAGGAAACTCTGGAAAATAATTCGAATTGCAAAGAAGTATACGGGGTGTTTCGCTTATTTTGAGCCAGACTTTAAAATATGCGAATGCTACGTAGCTGGAGAGAACCAAGGTGATGTTGTTTGCCGTCGCTTGGAGATACTCAGATTATTTTTTTCGGTCTACCTGATTAGAAAATTAGTCTTAATTAATAAGAGTAACCAATTAGTACCCGTGTTGGTTTCGGTGTGTCTTTTCTGTAGCAAGGCTGCGAAGATGATAACAACGTGTTCAGTCAGCTGTTGTGGCGCCAGTCTTGAAAGATACGCGCTACTTTACCTAGACTCATAGACTGTCCACGGCATGCTAAAATTATATAAAACCGCTGAAGCACAACTCGTTGCACATCAATACAAATATTAAGCATCAATCAGGAAATATTTCAGTCCTGCCAAAAATATTCTTCAACACTGGAATATAACGAAGTGGTAAAGGTATAAAGCAATAATATTATCAAAAATATTTCACCTCTTCTCTAACTTTCTGCACAATTTTATGTTCGCCACAGCTTGATTAAGAAGATGAAACTGCTTACTGCGATTTTATTTGCAAGGCTCACCTGGTGCGCCGGCAATACAGGTACGTTCAACGTGTCGTATTCCGATTCAGGTCTGGTGCTGGGTGTGCAATTTTGATAAGAGCGTCGAAAAAGTATATTTTGACATCAATTATGTTGTTGAGTTCAAAGCAGTCGCAGAAACGCAGACATAAGGCGCACGGAGCAACCATCCTTTAAAAATTTCAATTTCTCTCTTCCTGCGAAGGCGCTTGTATAAAACCAGTCACAAATTCTATTTCCGTGTATTCAAGGAAAGTTATGGCAAATTGGGAGTAGTATGCCGTATCATATTGCCTGTCAACTCTGAATGCTTGTAGTGATTCCACATAAGCTGCAGTTTGTCCTTTATCGTCTGAGTGTTTGCTGCAGCCTATATTATCGAGCATGTAATTTGCTCACGGAGCAAAATACGTCATTTTTTAAGCACATACCTCCGTTTCCACTGTCTGGGGCGCATGTAACATCAGCGTAATTTTGGCTTGAACATTAGATTGGAGTCTACATCCGTTTTAGTGACCCATTCGAACTGATATACCATGGTAACACTCAAGTAATTCTACCTGTGAAGTGTTCTTTTTTATTTTTATTTTCCTGCCGCGGTTCATTCCGTAATACTTAAACGCGGATTTAGGCAGAAACAGCGGCGCAAGAAATATGGCAAAATCTCCGATTCATGGCCCTAGGAGAGGTGAAGCCTTCCATTGGGCCTATGCACGCCAACTTGTTCTTTTCGAACAATCCAACAAGGAGATCTCATGGTGACAAACTATTGTCGTCAAACAGTCTGCGAGAAAGCCAAGTTAGAGATCGTCACTTCACCAAAACTTAAAAAAATTTGAGGAATCTGCTGTCACCGTCAGTTGTCCACACGGTGTCCCTCCCCATAAATGAAGGCGTATTTCTTCATTTCGCTTTCGTTATAATGAAACCGTTGTTACTTATATCAGCACGCAAATGTATTAACCACAAAAAAAACACAGAGTAATGTTTGAGCACCCCTTTACATAAGTGGCGGATAACCACTCGTTATTATAAAGAATTGGCCTAATTTTGCGAAAGTGATTTAGTTAGAGTAGACCATTTACTTGCAAACTTTGTCGAACATTTGTCCCATGGAAGAGACACAGTGAAACCTCACCTTGAAACTGCTTCTGTGCTCCACGCGCATTAAGCTGGCGTTGCTTGCAACACTGAAAAGGAAAGGAGATTTAGTACTGTTGAACTTCTGAAGCAAAGTATGTCACCGCGACAGCGGCGACTACTGGGCCATAGCAGGAAAGAAAAACAAGGTAACCAAAATGACATGTGCGCACCTGATCCAACCGGTGCGCACCTATAATATTTTCGAAGCAGAAGTTGTACGGGGCGATGAGGAAAATCGCTTCTTCGGTAAAATCAATTTGATCCGTCCAAGCCTTGGTGCATGGGTGAGAGGATCATCTATGCTGCTTATGATGGCCGAATCAACAGCAATACAAGTAAATGAGAAGTGCCGCCGTGCAGCAAAGGTCACAAGATGGCGTGTTTCGCCATGTTTTGCTGTAGGCGTAGACAGATTGGAGTACAGTCGCACTGCATTGACACCAGTAGCTTCCTGTCTAACCAAAGGCTATGCCTTCATCTGTCAGTATTGAAAACCAATCTCTAGGAGATAATTTATGTAACGCGTGACCTTTCGAACTGAGCCGAGATAAAGCGTAACGAGAGTCAACAAATCCATTTACAAGGAAGACAATAGGTTAGACGTGTACATTCGTTCAGCCTGATGAGGAGAGCCCAAATGTTAGCAATGTCATGGAAAGACGATATTTTTTGCATCGAGAAGTCTGCCGCAAAGGTCGAGCAAAACTGATCACGTGGTAAAACACCTGAACGACCCATCTTCAATAGACGTTGGCAACGCGCAAGTAAAGAGAATGTTAGGTATAATAAAGAGCTTCTTTAAAAAAGTTTAAATATAAATCTGCTTGGCACGTATCATGGTGACTCAGAGGGCGTAGAGTCGAATCCAGACTGCGGCAGCCGCAGTTTGATGGGGGGGGGGGGGGGGGGGGGGAGGTGAAAAAATACTCTTCTACGGGGCAATGAATGCGCTTTAAAGCTGGATTCAGACGACGTGTCTTATTCTCCACACCAGTATGACGCGGCAGAGCCGCAGCGAATTCCGCCCCTAGCACATTATCTGCATGGTCTTTGTGTGCGGAGTGTTTGGGTGCCACTGAACCACGTGATGCTCGTCCGCGTAATTCGGTCTGTCGTGTGCATCCAGCTTAAAGAACACCAGATGGTAAAAATTATTCCACAGTCGCCCACTATGCTGTGCCTAATAGTCATATCATGCTTTCGGCCCGTGAGCCCTTAGGATGAAATAATTTATTATATTAGGGCTAAGCGTCAAGCCAAGGTGCACACGGACTTAATTACAACAAATTTCAGGAATTCATCTTTCGGAATGATCGCGGAACACAGTCTTGTAGCCAGGATTTCTCAAATAGATAACTGAGCCCTCTTGCCTAGTTCAACTGCCTAATTTTCTCTTTCAATTTTTCTCTCTGTCTTCGGTAATATCCACGGCGCGTATTATTGACCGTATCTCACGTTCGTGTATAAAAAATTTATCGTTTGAAACACCTCCTCCATATAGCAGCGATTCCCTTTATAAGGAGAATGTTATTAATGTGACGACAAATCACCTCTTAAAATTAGCAAAAAAAGGTTTTATTTGTATGGGGCGTAGAAACTATTTCGATAGAGTTACTGTAGTTTACTTTTTGAGCGGGAATATCTAAAAGAAGCACGAATATATACTTTTAAGTCAATAATAAAGCGATAATTGAACGCTTGCCTGGTATACATTTTTTATTCTCCAGCAGCAGTTCCAGAAACTTTTTTCTCATACGAATCCAAACTGGAACTCATTGTATAATGTGTGATAATGTAGTGAGGTGACTGAATCAACATTTAGTGAAAAGGTACGTGCGAAGCAACAGTGCCTGACGGACGCAGAACTTTGGCAACGAAGCCAGGAACATTGTAAGCACGAGCTCCTGGCATCATCCTCGTCTTCGAACAAAAGTCTTAGTGAAGATGTCAGTTGTCCGGCACTATTAGGTTAAATATTTATAATATTTCAATATGAAAACTAAAAAAATAATGTAGAGTACGTGCTCTGTGGGAACTGATATAAGCGAAGCTTTCTGTTTTCGTTTTTTTTTTTGCGTTCGTTGACGACATTTGGCGGTGATGTTCATAGCCTGCGACGGTCGTGATTTGATGTTAAATGTTGCCTTGCACACACCACTTGTGTTCTAGGAGGACTCTGGTAGGAGTTAGTTGCTTCATGATCCTGAAGCAAACTTTGACCAGCACTTAGAAAACGAGACGAAAGACGAGGAATGTCTGTGTTTCTTCGTGTTGCTCGTCTTTATCATCGTTTTCTACGCGTTGGTCAAAGTTTGTTTCAAGACACGTGTGTGTCTACTTAGTGCACAGAACAAACAGCGAGTCGTTTCTGCTTCAGGCGATGTTGTGGGCTGTTGTTCGTAGTCTACGAGAAAGTTGGCTATCGTTTCCTCACACGGGCGCAATGTATCGTGGCTGAAATGTTTGGTTTGCAGTACAGCCGCTTGCGTGTTGTCGTATTGATGCTGTGGTGCTTTAGTGTGGCTTTGCGTCTGCACGCCATGTGTCAGTGGTCCGTATCTACAAACCTGCAGGGTGCACATTTTTCAGAAATAGCAGAAACGTGCTGTATCGTACCTTGAAATAAAAATTTTACAGGTTGTCCGCCACTGTTGTATGTAGCGCATCTTTGATTAAAGAGAATCCAAACGAAACATGGTTTTTGCCAGCGTCTTACCCTTCTCCCGCGATCATCCCACGCATGCGCGCTGCCACGAGCAAATAGTGGCTATAATTCATCCGTTTTATTCACGAGCGTTGAATTTACCTATGTTCTTTCTCCTATACTATACATACCATACTATATATATACTATACTATACTACGCTCTTTCTACTCAACTATTTATTCATTTATTCTCCGGGCTGTTGCAGGTGAGTACAAAAGTAAGCATTGCAGCTTGCGCGATGTTTGTAGCGGGTGGCTAACACATAATTACAGCCGTCCAGATGGCATTGTGTCGATGGCCAGGCAGTTACAGAGGGAAGTGTGACAACGATCATAGTGCTCCCGGCGGCATTTTAGCGATGCCCACGACTTTCTTGCTCAGAAGGGCTCACAGACGCCCTTTCCGCGGCCCTACCACGTACAATACACACGTTCTCAACCAACCCCCGATGCGGTGTGCAAGACAGCTACATCAGCAGTAAGAGCCGAACAGCCAAAGCATATTTTGCTTTAAAAATATTTAAAGCATGGTAGGTAAACTGGCGGCTTTGTTATAGGAGGGCACGTATATGCATGGGCGGCGTGCTTTAGATAATACACGAACTGCCTTATCTTTAGGTTGCCTAATGCCTAAACTGATCATGTACGGTATAAAAAGACGGCTCATATTTCTGAAAGCGAGGCTTTTTTTGCCTATTTCTTTGACTTTCCCACTGCTGCTACTGCTGGTGTCTTGCACGCCGCGTCAGGAGGTGGTTCGGAGCGTGTATATACATGGCAAGAGCATCGTTGCATGGAAAGGTGACGTGAGAAACTCATTTAGACCTTTCCATAACGCCGTCACCATTTCCTCTGTAGCTCCCTGGGCATCGCCGCAATACCGTCTCGACTGCTGCAATTACTCCTGCCCCCACCGCCAAAGCATTCAAGGAACTGCAGCGGTTACCATCGTAGTAACGTTCCGCAGTCCTGAGGGGCAGTAGATAGAACGATAGAGAGTAGGTAAAGAAAGAAAGCGGGTAACAAGCGACGTGGTATCGTAAAGAGTGACTAAAAGCCAAGCCACTCTCCTTTTGCAGCTTGCGCAAATGAGGGGAAGGTAGGCGAGGGAAAACGGGTGGCCTAAAATGGGAACGAAACACTGTTACCAGACATGGCAGCGGTTATGAACAAACGGGATAAATATAAATTAAAGGTAAGCTGCGCTACATTTCTAGCTTTTTGAAAAAAAAAATATACACCGTGGAAAATAATTCCCCCCCCCCCCCCCCCCCCCCCGTCGACTCGACACTACGAAAATGGCTTCTCACGAAATCAACTCTTCTGTAAGCGCCACGGCAGTTTTATGGCAATGGCATTGCTCGATGTCGCGGGTACAATCCAGACCGCGGCAGCCACCTTTTGAAGCGAGCGAAATGCAAAAGCGCTCGCTTACTCAAATACAGGTGCACGTTAAAGAATTTCCGGTGATTAAAATAAAACAGAATCCCCCTCTTCTACGTGACTTAAAATCAGACTGTGGGTTTGGCACGTAAAGCCGCATAATTTAATTAAAGTTCAGGAATTATGTTAATATGAGTTGCGCTGTGCGAGGAATTGGTAGTGCTAGCCTTGTCGAAGGCTACGAACAATGGCACACAGCAACTCCTAAAGTAAACATGTCTCGCTCTGTTTCCTGGGTACTACTTGGACAAGCACAAATGTTGCACGCAAGTTTATTATAAACTCGCCACTGTATTATTACACTAAACGCTGAAGGGCTTGTGCATTCGCCACAGAAATCGTCAATCACCGCAAACAGTACAGAAAGCCTCGCTTACATCGATTATCACATCGCGTGAGATGTGTTTTTCCTTCTTTTTGCACATAAAGCTTTAAGTGACGTATTTCTCCATATTCCAGCATCGTAGAGCGAATGTTACCTCACATTTGACTGATGCCAACGTTTGTAGTATGCCCTGCGCTAGTTTAGGTACAACAATATTTTTATTTTAATATCTTCACGAGTTCGTCCTCGACGCCATCTCCAAGCTCGACCTGGGCTCGTCCTTCCATGCCTTCGTCAGGTCTTTCTTGAGCAAACGATGCGCCATCCTCAAGGCTGGAGATTTGGAATCGGAGAAAATGGAGCTGAGCAGAAGAGGCACCCCCCAGGGGTTGGTCATCTCACCACTCCTCTTCAACATCGCAATGGAGGACTTCTCAAGGTATCTAGGCAAGGTCCAGGGCATCGGTCATACGATCTACGCGGACGACATCACTGTCTGGTGCGCGGGTGGCAGTGACGGACAAGTCGAATCCGCTCTCCAGGAAGCTGTCGACACTACAGAGCGCTTTCTAACCAACACGGGACTCCGGAGCTCCCCAAAGAAATCGGAGCTCCTTCTCTACAGCCCAAGTAGAAAGGGCCGCAAGCCACAGAACTGAACCCCCCCCCCCCCCCCTGAAATTGACATTAATCTCTACACCAATTGCGGAGATCCCATTCCCAAAGTCGCGTCCATTCGAATCTTGGGAATGACACTCGAAGGGGCGGGCACGAATAGCATCACCATTCACAAACTAGCAAAAAAGACGGATAGCGTCATCGGTCTAATCAGGCGGGTAGCTAACAGAAGGAGAGGCCTGAGCGAAGAGAATCTGTTAAGGCTAGTCCACGCTTTCTTGTTGTGCCATTTTACGTACGTAGCGGCCATGCACGTCTGGAAGAGGGCCGAGCGAGACAAGCTAAATGCCATGATAAGGAGGGGGATCAAGAGCGCGCTCGGACTACCAAACTACACACGCACCGACCGACTCCTGCAGTTGGGTATTCATAATACCCTGGAAGAAATTGCAGAAGCACAAGAAAGGGCGCAGATTCTCAGGCTCTCCGGTACCAGGGCGGGCAGACGACTCCTAACTGAGATGGGCGTCTCCCCGGCCACTGTCGAAGACGCCTACCAGGGCCTTCCGAAAGAGCAGAAAGATAACATCATCATATCGCCCGCCCCGCGCAATATGCATCCCCAGCGCAACGTAGAAAGAAGGAAGGCCAGAGCGGTGGTGCTCCTACGCCGCGCAACAGAACTCCCTGGCGGCAGCTGCTTCGTTGACGCGGCCCAGTATGGCAACAGCAACAATTTCACTGTAGTGTCAATCAACCACAGGGGTTCGACCATTAACGCCGCTTCGGTACGAAGCACGTCGTCGCGTGCGGCCGAGCAAGTGGCCATTGCCTTGGCCCTCCTGGACGACGGACATGCCAATATCTTTAGCGACTCCAGGGCAGCCATCCGCGCCTTCAGCGTTGGCGCCGTGTGTAAGGAAGCCTGTCGCATCCTCGACGGCAAAAGCATCGCCACCCACACTCTCACGTGGTTCCCCGCTCACATGGGATCCATCATGGTAGGCCCCACAAACCTCAACGAGCTGGCCCACTCCAAGGCGCGAGGTCTCGCTTTCCGCGACCATGGAGAACTCCAACGCCGGCCCGCAGTGGTGAACAGAGATCAACCGACCACATACAACGAAATTGCGCAGCACTTTTATCTCGGCAGGAGAGACTTTCCCCTTCCACACAAGAAGGTAAATGGAGCGCAGGCATTGACCCTCAGATAATTGCAAACAGGCTCATATCCCAACCCGGCTTTATTCTACAAAATTTATCCCGACACCTATGCCACTAGTTCTTGCAGGCACTGCAATGACATCGCTAGCCTAGACCATATGCTCTGGCGTTGCCCTTCGTTACGAGGCGCAGAACAAATCACTGAGGACAAGTGGCTCTCCGCTATCAAGAGCCCCGATGCCGGGACGCAACTATGGGCTGTCCAGAGGGCCCACGATGCGGCGGTCGGGCAAGGCTTGACTGTCCCAACGTGGGAGCGGCCCGCAGCGCGCTGAGTCGCGTACCTCAGGACCTTATTAAAATTTTGCATCCATCCATCCATCCATCCATCCATCCATCCATCCATCCATCCATCCATCCATCCATCCATCCATCCATCCATCCATCCATCCAATAGAGCTATTCCGTTGTTGCGAGCGCGTTTTCCACGTCATGGTAGCCGTGGTTCCTGTATAAAGTCAAATTGTAGTGATAATGAGAGGTCAGGGTGCCGCGAGCAGCCGGTGTGAGTACCAGCAAGCAACCAGTGCAAGTGCGAGCCGGTATGAATGACGGCTTGAGGCGCACCATGTTCTCGCGCGCCCAAAGTTGGTGCCCACGTGATCGAGCGGGCTCTAAAGGAGGGGAGTCCGCGTCTCATACTCTAGCTCTGCCGCGGCAGCGCATGTCTTTCCCCGTGGCTGAGCGCATACGCGCGACCCGCGCATACGTACAAATAAAAACATTTGCTTTCCGCGGTCCGGTGCTTACCCCCAAGCCAGCATTCTGCCGTTGAGTGCTCCCGGTATTTGAGTGAGATCTGCCCATGAGTATGTGTGAGTGCGTGACGCCCTACTTGTTTAGTCAGCGATATTTTACTGCAATTTGCACCTCAAGTAGTACCAGCAATATGACTTTGCCGTCGCTCTTACTTCTTCCCCTATGGGGTGAAAGTTCGACTTTTTATAATAATGCGTTGGCAGTTTGTGCCCTTGCTGGTGCAAGAGGCTTTCTGTTTTAGATACTTTCCCACAATTTTTTATACTTCTACCTCTCTCTAACCAAGCTTTATATTGTTAAACATTTTGTTCAACTTCTGAAAAATAATGCTGAAGTTAATTGCGCAATTAATCTCTTTTTTTTTTTTTTTTTGACGCAGGCTCGATACAGACCGACCAATCTAACAACGACAAAATTGTCGCAGTAAGAAATGTGAGTATGCTACTATCGCTAAACTAAGCTACCTCTTGGGTTAGAATCTCCAACCGCATTAAGTTATTGTGGAAAAATACAAAAAATATCTATCAGTAGAAATTTCAAATGAGAAAACTGAAAGGACACAAGCTCTACCATTGATATAAGAATAACTGGAGAGGTTGTGAAGGATTAACTTGCACACCTTGCTGCATCACGTCTTAGGCCTGGAAAGGAAATTACATTGCTTACGAATGAAGCATTTTGCTATTATCTAAAGTTGTTCTTCATGAAAAATGAGGCACCATTGACACACATTTTTTTGTTCTGTACATTTATTACCGTCCTGCACTCAAAGGAAATTAAGATTGATAGAAAAAGCAGTGTTTATATCAAACTTAGAGCTTACATAATTTATATTGCGTTCTACATTTGTAGCATCGAGCTGGAGACCATATAAACAGAACTAAACAAGGCACGTGAACGAAGAATATCGTACGAAGCGTCTCTGCATTCCCGCCAGTAGGCCTGTTGCCAGCTACTGTATACGACTTTTTGTTAGCTTGCTACGATGCTTCACTAAATCTCCCACGTAAAGATTTTATCAACTATTTCGTCCCTGTAGCTCGACAAAAGTCACGCGCTCTTTACGTGTTGAGGTGATACTAGTGCACACAAATTGCGAAATGCAATATTGAAAGGCATTAAATAAGGCATCGTAAGAAAATCTTTCTGCTTCAGAAAAAAATAACGAAACCGACGTACGCCCCTAAATGACGTCCCCAGAATGCCGGAATGCGTTGTTTGGGTGAAATAATGGTCACTTTTATTTAGTTTTTCTTTATTCTGAGAAATTTGATAGCCTGCGCCCATGAAATTTTGCGCCAACTGGTGCGCTTGTAATAAACAAGTGAGCTTTGTTTTATGACCAACGAACTACGTTCGTTAGGCGGCTTGCACAACTTGCATTTCAATATGACTAGAAACGCCTTGAAAATCCATGTGAAGGAATTGTTACTAACACAGTGTTTGAGAGAGTGATTATTGCAGCATAGATATATTATAACCCGCTTTTTCCTTTTTTTTCTGTTTTACTTGCACACATACATGTTCATAGTCATATGCAGCACTTTATTGTACTACGGTAATTTACATGTAGACCCTGTACTTTACTGCTTGTGGACCGGGAGAGGAAAGGGGAACGTTTCATAAATTTACCGTCTATATTAGTAAACAAACTGTAACCGAATAATTTGTCAATTATGTTCTCAGTTTCTATGTAAACTTGTGTAAAATGTGTGAAAATGTGTAACGTTATGTGTGTTCGCTCACTGCCAATAAACTACCACTAAATAATGTATAATACACGCGTATTTTATCGGGTACAGGGGCCCCTGCCAGGCGCAGTGCGCTTTTTGCCCCTGCACCTTTCTTGAAATTGTACTCAAGATGAAATAAACATTCATTCATTCAACTTTGTTGAGGTAAGGTGAAACATAAACAACACCCTGTTTGCACGTTTTACGCAAATCGTATGGCAAGTTTGGCTCCGTGTCCCCATTTTCATGGAACTACATGGCTAGAAAATTGTTACTCAGTTTCCATTGCGATTCATGATTTTTCAACCTCAGGCCGGCAACTGGTCTAGCAATGTTTTAGGGAAATTAGCCGTGGATCCGTCTAGAGACAACGCTGCACTGAATGCAAAACATTTATCAGGCCGTGTTGGGTAGCACTTTAGAAAGACGCCACAGGTAGTCTTTTACTTACGGACTCTAAAGTCTCGTTTTAGCGGCGCTGACTGGGGCAATCGCTGAATACGTCATACTTGCCCACCCTGCTATAACTACTATTACTGCTCCTACCTACAGGGCGCGATAAAGGATGCCATACAAACGACCACGCATTTGCTTTCGAGGAGTTCTTCCCGCACCGATTTCGACATCGAACTAGCAAAACTTCGAGCAATTCGCCGTCGTGCGGAGCGAAGATACAGACGCACGAAGTCCAATCATGACTTGAGATTGGCTAGACGAACACAGAAGAAAATACAGCGTCAAATGAACAAGCTGGCTTCGCGACAATGGGTATCCTTTTGCGAGTCCCTGGATCCGCGAAAGCCATTGTCGCTTATATGGAGGACTGTTCGTGGACTTCGCACAACCTCTGGTCAGCGCCACCCGTTTAAATCTCTGGCACTTTATCTACAATGTAGTGATATTGACGTCGCTGAATCTTTCTGCAGAAAGATTGCTGGCGAGGCAAATTCCGATGGAACGGGTACGGGAACGCTCGACCACCCACTGTTTTCACGCGATCCCCGCATGGAATGCCCTTTTTCTTTGGAAGAACTAGAAGCTGCGCTGGCTTTGTGCAGGCGTTCTTCAGCACCAGGACCTGACGGCATTACATACCGTGCCCTGTGTAACCTAGGAGACCAAGCTTGGAAGGCACTCTTGCTCCTGTACAACGACTCCTGGCAGACGGGTACAGTTCTGCAAGAGTGGAAGTCAACTCGCCTCATTCCACTTCTCAAAGCTGGCAAGTCGCCTTTGGACATTTCCTCATACCGTCCGATCGCACTAGCCAGCTGTGTCGGAAAAACAATGGAAAGAATGATTTTAACACGTCTGGAATGGTACTTAGAATACTATGAAATTTATCCAGATGCTATGGCCGGATTCAGACGGGGCCATTCGTCAACAGACAGTGTTGTTGACTTGGTAACCTATGTGCAACACCAAAAGGCCTGTAAGCGACTATCTGCTGCTCTGTTTCTAGATGTTAAAGGAGCTTATGATACTGTCACCCATGAAACCATCCTTAGCACGTTAGAAGCCGTCGGACTTGGTGGTAAGATGTATATGTGGGTGTGCAACTACTTACAGAGGAGACCATTCTACGTGCACACAGAAAATGGCCCGACATCCGAGCATTACGGTAGCCGAGGAGTCCCTCAAGGAGGAGTGCTTAGCCCGACTCTTTTCAATCTCACCCTCAGTGGTTTAGTTTACAACCTGCCAAGCACGGTAGGACTTTCCATCTATGCGGACGACATCTGCATTTGGGCATCAGGTGTGACACGACTTCAGCTTCGCGCTCGGCTTCAGAAGGCAGCCACAATGACATCTTGCTACCTTCCTGAACAAGGACTTGAAATCTCGTGCGGAAAGTGCGCAATGGTGGCATTCACGAGGAAGCCAATGTCTGGTTACGGCGTATCTATTAACGGACAACTTATACCATACAGCAGAAGTCACAGATTCTTGGGAGTCATAATTGACAGAGACCTGTCTTGGACTCCGCACGTCAATTACGTGAAAAAGCGGCTGACTGCTATCTGTCACCTGTTCAGGTTCCTTGCAGGGAAAAGTTGGGGAGTATCTATACAGGCTATGTTACAGCTTTACATGGCGTTGTTCGTTGGATTCCTGCGATACAGCCTGCCTGCAATATCCAACACCTGCAAGACTAACCTGCGTACGATTCAGAGTATTCAAGCCCAAGCCCTTAAGATATGTCTTGGCTTACCACGCAGTGCATCAACGGCTGAAACCATTTCCCTTGCGCAGGATAACCCAATCACGACGCACATTACCGTTGAGACAATGCGTATGCATCTCAGGCATTATGCTAGGACCCCTTCCCACCACTTGGCGAGCCTCACTGCTGCAAGGCCCTGCTCGACATTTAGCAGTATTGTCAGTGCACATCGTGCGTCGTTTACTTCAGGGTACGCCCCTGCGGCCAAGCCAGCGTTTCCTCCGTGGTGTTTGGGCCGTCCACAAGTACATCTAATGATTCCGGGACTACAGAAGAAGACAGATTTACCGGCCCCTGCTCTAAAACAGGTCAGCTTACTTCTTCTGCACGAAAAGTACAGCAACCACGTGCACATCTATACCGATGGATCGACTACGTCGTGTAGTTCTTCTGGTGCCGTGGTTATACCAACGCGAGGAATGACACTGCGGTTCAAGACATCGCATGTCACGACCTCAACGGCGGCAGAACTAACGGCCCTGCGTCGAGCACTGGAATTCATTGATTCTGAAAGACCTAGAAGATGGGCTGTGTTCTGCGATTCAAAACCAGCACTACAGGGCACGCAGTCAGTTCTCCGACACGGATGTCATGACCAATTGACATACGAAGTTGTGAAACTTCACCATGATGTCCAACAAAAAGGTCACGAGGTCGTTTTTCAATGGATACCTGGTCACTGTGGAATCAGTGGCAACGATTCCGCCGATAACGCTGCTCGCACAGCACATCAAGGAGAGCACAGCGTTTCAATTCCGCTTTCGAGGACTGATGCTGCAAAGCAGCTTCGACACCTGGCACGCAGTCTCACAGTGACCGAGTGGAACTCACCAAACTTACGACTCACGCGACTGCATCGCCTAAACCCCTCCCTGCAACTCCGACCTCCACTCGGACTTCCTCGACGTGAAGCTACGCTTCTCTGTCGCCTTTGGTTAGGAGTGGCCTTCACAAAGGCATACTCTACATTAATTGGAATGGCTGACAGTGCAGCTTGCGAGGTCTGTGGCACCGAAGAAAACATCGACCACCTGCTGTGCCACTGTCCAAGATATGCCTCAGAGAGACAAGAACTTGCCAAAGCTTTCCAAAAACTGGACAATCGGCCGCTTTCTGTGCAGGTGCTGCTAGAACACCGCCCCCATCGCCCGTCGGCCCATAAAGCGGTGAAGGCGCTTTTGTGTTTCTTAAGGACGACGGGTTTGTGCGACCATCTGTGACTATTAATGCGATTCCTGTAAGACCACACGCGTCAGCGAACTCGCCGCAATTTCCTTCCTTCCTTCCCTCCTCTCTCTCCCTGTGATCTTTGTTTTCCCCTTTCCCATTCCCCCGGTGTAGGGTAGCCAACCGGACGTTATTCTGGTTAACCTCCCTGCCTTCTACTTTTCTCTTTCCTCCTCCTTCCTGGCACATAACCCTCATCTTTAGCGATCTCCTCCTTTCCTTCAGGAATTGCGTATCTGTCAACATTTAGCGCTCGGGTGACTCATGGCTACAATTGCCGCAGTCTTCTGGTACCAGAACGAAATGAAAATATGTTTCGAACGAACATAGTGGCATCAAGCCAACCTACCTGAGGCCTAATAAGTAACCTTTTATAGTGATATATATTCATGGACACCCTACGCGCATTTCTGCCGTCGGCGTCACCGTCGTCGTGAGGTTCCGTATGAAGTCCAAGGGCGACGACAGAGTCGCCGCGCGCCGTATGCTCTTTGTGCGAGTGAAAGCACGCGAAGGGAGCCGACGATCGGCGACTCATCTGGCCCGCCAGAGGTGAGGAGGCGGAGAGCAAACACGCCGTCTTGCGTCGCGCGAAAGCCATTGTATGAGGGCAGGGAGGGAGGCGGGCGGCGGCGTTCTGCTCCTGCAGCAACTGTGTTTTTTTTTGTGACCGCGCGGCGGTCCAATTGCTAGTAGGTACAGCGGGGCGTGGCACTTGCGGAGACTACGGACGTTTGCGCGCATGCGCGAGTAAGAGTGGGTGCGAGAGAGGAAATGTGGGGACTTTTGCACCTTGAATATACGACTCTGCCTATGCACTACGGAGGAGTTTCATAGCGCGTGTTGTGTGCGCTTTTCCGTAGGCGTGCCGGCAGAAGTTGCGGGGCGCGGTAGTGCCGAAGTTGGTGGCTGGATGCAATTATATTTATTCACTCGTGTTTTTTACAAATTCAAACAACCTGTCATTATTTCGCATACTTGACAGCGCCTCCAGGGCACCAAAGCGGCAACGGCTACATCAAAGCTATAACCCGGACTGGTCCGTGGGTAGGGGCTCACAGAGGCCTGCACGTACCCAGGGAGTATAAGATCGGCTGTCCATGATAGCGGACAGCCAATTTTTTATGCGAACACCCCCTGGCACGCTTCGACCTCAGCAGCCTCGACACACGGGCTTTAACATAAGCTCAGGTGCTCTCCTGAGGCCTCCGTTTGCCGGTTACATGTGCCCACCTGGAGCAGAGCTTGTAAAAAAATGCAATCTATCGTCGCGACTAAAAACGCGACCCGCGACTTATACAACACCAGTCAGAACCTTGCCCTTTCAGACACAGCGATCACCAAATGGGGCGTCCGTGCCCACTGCCTCACCGCGCGGGCAGACAGCGGCGGAGCGTAAACAAACTGGACCGCACTCCGCAATGCCGGCATGCCTAGGGGACAAACGCACACAACACACGTTAAGAAACCTCCTCCGTTGTGCCAAGGAAGACTCACACATTCAAGGGGCAAAGGCCCCCAGATTTTCTCTTTCGCACCCGCTCTTACTCGCGCCTTCGCAGAAACGTCGAGCGCCGTCAAAAGTGCCACGCGCTGCTGTACCTACTAGCAATTGTAAAAACGCGACCGGGTGCTAGGGAAATTCACGATCGCAACTCAATCTTGCGCGCGGGAGGGATAAGAGCAGGGAGGAAACGTGAGAGGACTTCGACTGCGCCAGCAAGTGCCTGCTTTGCACAGCTGCGCGCGCCGTATTTTGAATGTCATCAATATTTCTTTTTTGGGCGAGTTGGTTCATCTTGATCGTCTGTTCTTGCTCTGACCCATATGTTTCTTGAAAGTGGTCTGCAGACGGATTTGTGCGCTGTGTTCTCGCCACTCTTGCGTTGGAGCGATAGAAAAAGGCCACTTCGGTCGCTGCGGCTGCCGCGCTTCTTCACACGAGCGTTTTGACAGCGGGTGTCCGCGCTCATCGAATGCGATGCGTTCATGTTTGCTTATGCGAGCCGACACCATGCTTGGTAAAGGGACACTAAATACAAATGTGAAGTCAAGCTAAAGTGGTGGATTAGTGCTTGAGAATCTCTGAGACATCAATATTATCGTGAACAGAGCTTTAATAATCGAGAAATTCGGTGAGCACCGGTGCTCACCGGTGCTCACCAAACAAGTCGGAACTGCTACTTTATCGACCCAAGCGCAGAGGCCCGAAACCAAAGGGATGGAAGCCACTCACCGAATGCGACATAAAACTGCGCACAAAAGACGGAGGCTATATTCCGAGGGTGGATGCTATCCGGATTCTCGGCATGATGGTAGAGTCGAGTGGTTCAAACAACCAGACAGTGCTGCGACTCACTAAGAAGACGGACAATGCCATCAGACTAATCAGAAGAGTGGCCAACCGGCAGCAAGGCCTCGGAGAAGATAACCTCGTGAGATTGGTACATGCGTTCGTAATGTGTCATTTCACCTACGTCACGGCCATGCACAACTGGCAAAGATCGGAGAGGGATAATCTCAATGCATTAATCAAGAAGGCAATCAAGAGAGCTCTCGGCCTCCCCATATACACTCCCACGGAACGCTTACTTCAACTTGGTATGCATAACACGCTAGAGGAAATAGCGGAAGCACAGGAGAGGGCCCAGTTCATCAGGCTATCTACCACACAAGCTGGAAGACATATCTTACAGGAGCTGGGCGTTCCTTCCAGAGTAATCAAAACAAAGTTCTGCAGCATCCCTCGAAAGCAGCGAGACCGCATCGCTGTCGCGCCGATCCCACGAACGTCCATCCAGAACACAACGTGGGAAGACGTCGGCGCGCGCGAAGGCTCTCCTGGAAAAGGCTCGTGAACGGGCTTCGCAGAACAGTTTCGTAGACGCAGCGCGCTACGCCGACGGACAGGCCTTCGTTGTAGTTAGCGTAAATCATGAAAGCCCAATAACGAACGCAATCTCGATTCGGACGACGTCCTCTGAAATCGCAGAGCAGGCTGCAATAGCGATGGCCTTATTGGACAACAAGAGGACATCAATCTACAGTGACTCGATAGCAGCTGTTAGGGCATTTGCCAAAGGAACCATATCCGAGCTGGTCCTAGGGATATTAGGAAGAAAAGAGATCACGCCACACACATTAATCTGGTTTCCAGCCCACATGGGACAGATCGAGGGTGCCCCGCCCAACCTCAATGAATCTGCACACGGAGCTGCGCGAGGGATCATCAACCACGTAGCTACCGGGCAGCGTGACGCCGGGGGAACTGACAATCGGGACTCTCCTTCCTCGTACACCGAGATTACTAAGCACTTTTACTTGGCTCGGAGGATCTACCCCCTCCCACATTGCAAACTCAATACGCCTCAGGCTTTCACACTAAGGCTTCTACAGACGGGGGCATACCCAAACCCCCTACTTCTTCACAAGATGTACCCCGAAATTCAGACGACAAATGCATGTGCACTATGCAATGACGTAGCGAACTTACCTCACATGCTCTGGCGATGCCCCGCGTTACGCGGCGATGAAAGTAACACTTCTTCACGCTGGGATGCTGTCCTACACAGCCCCAACCTCGAAGAACAGTTATGGGCTGTCCAACGGGCCCGCGACGCAGCGGAGAGGCTCGGCCTCTCTGTCCCGACGTGGGAGCGGCCCGCTGCGCGCTAGGGCGCGCCCTAAAGGACCCTAATAAAGTTTTTCATCCATCCATCCATCCATGATTATAGACTCCCCTGGGACATTGAAGTACTTGCCCGATGACGAAAGCACTCCTCAGTTAAATTCTATCACTAGCACTCAGCCACTCGTTCCACAAAACATCCTCGTATTGTATTATAAGACGAAATAAAATGCTACTTATCCAGTTCCATTTCATTTTTAGAAAAAAATAAATTGAAATTACCCTTGGCGACGATGCGGGCGGTCGAAAGCTATCGTTTTCGCTCGACTCCGCATCACCCACGCTTTCGTCTTTCAGTAGTTATCGCGTAGTGCTGCGCTGGCTTATCTGGCTCGCGAAACTCACACAAACTGCAAGCAGCAGAGAATTCAACTTTCATGCGATGTCTTGGGATGCCCGAACGGTCTGCGCCACTTGACCAAAAAAGCAGCTGCATCGGCGAATCCGCCGCTCTGTCTTGGCTCGGTGCCGTCGTCTCTCGGGCACCGTTTTACTCACCGACGACAGCAACGGGTGCTAATGCATATGCAACGTCATCACTCCCCGGTTTGGTGGCAGGAGATTTCAATTTCGAAAAAGGTATTCTAACCCTTTAGATGCAATTTTCGCGCAATCTAAGTCTCTTCTTCGCACGAAAGAAGCGTTGCGAGGTTTCTGAAATGGTATTGAAACAGTCCACGTCGACATAGTGTTTACCTTTAGTGACCCTTTACCTGAGATAGTAGTATAGCTAGTATGCTAATGCTTCCAACTTTCTACAGCCGATAAACGTACCACCCTTACTTCGTATAGCTGCCTACTTATTTGCTGTCGCAATCGATGCTTCGCCTTCCTGGCGAAAAGGCGACTTTTTTTCATAAACGTGAGACACCTTTATGTAAACATAGATTTTTTTACTTTTTATGTTACGACCATTCTCAAGATGCTTGGCACACTTTCCGGGGACTCTTTCTTAAAACAAAGCGCTTATAACAACGCGCCGAGTTTCGCTCCTATTGTAAAATCTGTATCATCAAAAAAAAAATTACGACAGAATGCACCTCACGGTGACTGTCGATATGGTAATGTGAATAGTAATTGAGCAACGTACAGACGGACCATATTTCAGGAGCCTAGTTTATTTAGGACGTTGAGTAATTTTGAAATTTCATTGTTTCTGCTATGTCCTACATACTTCAATATCGTGCCACTTTGCTATGGCACTCGCTTGCCAAGGTCACCCATGAACATGGATGCATGATGACGCCTCTCTGATGCGGACGCAGTGACTTTGGAAAGAGAAAGAACAAATAATATCGATGAAACGACGAAGACGTACAACGACGACGGAACGACAACAATGACATTTAGATTCTTAAAGGATGACGATTTTAAAATGACGACAACGTGCGACGACGACATCAGGACAGTTTGATGATGACGATGGTGTGATGACGACTTCATGACGACAACCGGATGAAGAAGCGAGAATGAAGATGATCACAAGGCGAAGGCAGCCTGGCGACGAGGATATGAAAGCGAACGCATGATACCTTTTGTGTGACACTGACGCAATGACCACGATGACATCACAAGACTGTATAATCACGATAGACTGGCGACAAAAAGGTTAAGATAGAACGACAAACGAGCAGTGACGCTGGTGAATTGACGATGGTGGTGTGACGGCGAGGTCATGGTCACAATGAGATGTCGATACTGGCGTGATCACGATGCTGGAACGACAGCTTGATGAAGGTGGGATGGCGATGGCGTCAGTACGAACACCTGCCGATGACTGTGTGACAATAATGCAGTGACGACGTCAGCAAGACAATTGCATAAAGGCAATGGGGCGACTACGAGTACATGATGGGAAAGGCGTGACGACAGCTGCTTCACAAAATCTGTGTGACTAAGATGGCTTGACGACAACGGTATAGTTGAGATTCGGAAGACGTAGCTAGAGTAACGGTGATGGTATGACTGTGCCGGTGTCACGACGACCGTCTGACAAAGGAGGCATGATAGCGACTGACAGACACGATGGCATCACAAGAGCACCCTAATGCTGATTGAATGGCGACAGCAGGTTCAAAATAATATGACGAAGGAAGGTTGCTGGCTCTCCCGTAGTCGAGAATAGATGTAAGCGTGAAATGGTAAACAGCAAAGCAGATTTGTCAGAGGCTATACTGGCCATAATCTTAAAAGGGGTGCAGTGCGTGTTCGCAACGGCACACCACACCACAACGCATCGCACCACGCCATACCGTGCACTGGTCCATGTGGACGCTGCCCAGCTAGAAGAAGAAAACCGCCTGAAGGCGGCATGACATGCAGCGAAAGGCGCCAGGGAGACAGAGCACACTGCGCAGCTAGAAGAAAATCGCCTGAAGGAGGCACCGCGCAGTGTGGCGCTCGAGGCAACGCAAAACTCGCACCGCGGAACTCACGGACCGCTGGCAGACGTTCAACACAGCCAACCCTGTCGGAGCGCCCAAAAGATGACAATAAAGTGTATGATGCCCCAAACGCAAACGCAAAGGGTCCCACCCATGCTTAATCCAGTCTAGGGCGTCCAAAAAGACCTTGGCAGACTAAAACAAAAGACCCTGTAGAGGCCAATAAATATTTTTGATGATGACGTGTGAGCCTTTTGAAGGCCGCTATGGGAAATGAGAAATAAAACTTCAGCGTACTAGAGGTTACAGCTTCAATGATATTGTGAACAAACACTAGGAAGAACACGGAAGCAATATGTTTTGTAACTTGTTAGGGCAGTAAATAGCCCATGCAACGCGGTCCTGCAGAAATGATAGGGGCCAGCGACCGCATTTCATTAGGTTTTGACTGGTTGCCCGGATGATCTCGTTTTGCTCTCGCAAGTACCGTTTCCTGCTCTTTGTTTATATCAAATGTGATGTATGCGCTATGCCTTATATTACGTACTTACGTTCTTACTTACGTACTTACGTATATTACGGTGCACGGAGGAGGAATGTACAAGTCCCCCGGCCCCATCGACCTCCAACTTGAGAGCCAGAAGATCACGGAAGGCAATAAGATTAGGATTCTGGGTTTTTTGGATCCAGAGCAATCTGAAAGCCTCCCACACCATCCAAACCCTAAGGTCTGCCACCGGGATTATAAGACGAATTACAAGAAGCCGCAAGGGCATGTGAGAAGAGGACACGCTTCGCTTCGTCCAAACTCTGGTGATCAGCAGAGTAACCTATAGCATGCCGTATCACTACCACGTACTAAACAAACGCTGTCGATGACCCGCCATGGTTGCTCAGTGGCTATGGTGTTGGGCTGCTGAGCACGAGGTCGCGGGATCGAATCCCAGCCATGGCGGCCGCATTTCGATGGGGGTAAAAAACACCTGTGTACTTAGGTGTGGGTGCGCGTTAAAGAACCCCGGGTGGTCGAAATTTCCGGAGTCCTCCACTACGGCGTGCCTCACAATCAGAGAGTGGTTTTGGCACGTAAAACGTTATAATTTAATTTTTTTAACAAGTCGATACCATCATAAGAGGCGCGTAGAAAACGGCCATGTCCCACGGTCCCTGTCACCACCTCAAACGAGAAGTTAGCGGCCCTCCGGATCCACAACGCCTTCGCTGAGCTGTCGGACGCGGTTATGGCTTCGCAAAAAGCCAGTCTACAGAACACGGCGGCGGGCCGAGCCATCCTCCACCGAACTGGAACGGCAACGAAGCTCCGTGCCTTTGATGGGCAACGATCACTCCCGCCTCAGGTCAGAGGCAAAATCAAGGCGAACCCGATACCGAAGCACATGAGTCATGAACTCCATGAAGGACGACACAAGGCTCGCGTCGACAGACAGCGCCGACAATTCAAGGGTGACCCGTACGTAACGTACGTGGACGTGGCGGCGTAACCTGTAGGGGGCCTCTTCGCGGTAGCCGCCGTGAACGGGAGAGACAACTCCTTGACCCTCGCGGCCTCCGTCAGGGCAGAGACCCCGGCTGCGGCTGAGACCATAGCCGCGGCGCTGATAATAAAGCAACAAGACAGGGTAGGCAGGGAAGTTCACGTCGTTACCGACTCGCAACAGGCCTACCGTAACTTTACCAACGGACGAACACCGCTGCTGGCGGCTCAGATTCTAGGCCCGATGCTACAAGAACCCCATCAAATCAGGTACACGCCGGGCCAAGCGGGTCTAGAGGGGAACGAAAGGGCGAACGTCCTAGCTCGAGCACTAATCAACCGAGCGGGGCAAGACCAATCGTCCCTTTACCTTCGTGCCCCTGCCATCCAACTATTGCGACCGACTCGAGATCCAGCGACTCAATCGCAGGATTTATCCTCCCCCTCACAGAAAGCTCAGCACTGAAGAGGCAGTAGCTCTCAGACTTATTCAGCCTAACACATTTCCAAATCTACACAGATGCAGTAAAATTTTCCCACATACATATCGGGGCATCTTCCCCTGGTGCGGCGACACACGCCCTGCACTCTTTCACATATCGTGGGGGTGCGGTGGCAAACCTCAGACGCCTAGCACAAGAAGCTCTCGTCCAGCAAGTACGTCGAGCAGTTATGGCCAGGGGAGTCCTGGAATGAGGACACCACCCACTCAACCACAAGAGCAACGACCTCGATGGTGCAAATAAATGTTTCTCTCTCTCTCTCTCTCTCTCTACGTTCTTTACGTTCATACCACAGCTGTAAGCGTGCCTACGGGTGAATAAATTTCCTTGTCAACTTCCCCGGATGTTCTCCTTTGAGTGTCCAGATATTACTCTGTATTTTGGCTCAAGGTTTCCTAAAGGTCGCCGACAACGGGAGCTAAAAGCATATCATGCTTAAAATTGACGTCGATAGAACGACGAAGATGACAATACGGCATAATGAAGACGGGGCGACGTTACTGAAGTGATGACAATAATAAAACGACAGCGTAACAACGGCATGACGACGCCTGTGTGACGACTACGACGTGACGATAACGGCACGGCGAGAGTCCGATGTCGAAGCTGTAATGACGAGGATGCAATGACCATGACAGCATCAGAACCCCAAGCACATATCTAATGAACTAAAATATTTTGACCACAGGGTCGGAATAGAAGGTGTGACGACGACAGCAGGACGGGAGTCAGACCACGAAGCTGGAATGACGACAATTGAATGAACATGACGGCCACACTATGGTAGTGCGACAACATGATGGCATGATGAGTATCGGGTGACAAAGGTGGAATGACAGCGATGCATCCACCCCGATGGCATCGCGACCGCGAGCCCATACCTACTGGGCCAAGCTATTAGTCAACTTGCGTGACTGGGTCGGTCTAAAGCCGTGACAATGAGGGCATGACGAGAGTAAGATCATGAGGCTGGAATGGCAACAAAGGAACGAGCGCGACCGCATCTCGACCAGCAGCACATACCTTGCGGCCCAAGCAGCTAGACAACTTGGGCCACTGCGTTGGCGTAAGAAGATGGATAGATTCATAGAACGATTAGATAAATATGGGCTCAAAACGGCTCAAAAAGGCAACGAACGTTATTCGTATTAAACGCGGCCCGAGGTCAGTGGCTTTGGCGTTGCACTGCACGGTCTCAGCTTTGATCCAAGTCACACCAGCCGCAATGCAATGAGCGCGAAATCCAAGAACGCTTGTGTGCCTGCTCTTGCAAAGAACCCCGTATAGCCAAAATTATTCTGGAGTGCCCCACTATGGCACTATCATATCCTGGTTTCCTCACGTAGAACCCAAAATTTCTTAAATAAGAAAGTGGATAAAGAAGGAAGGATTGTGGTCATAACGCCTGTGATACACTGGCACTCATTTTGTTGACAAACACTAGAAGCGTTATCTCAAGGCGTGCCAATCTGTCATATTGTATTGATTCTTGTAGTTAAAACAAAATCGTACTGAAGAAACATGCCTCTATAGGAACACACAAGACTGAACAATGTTAGGTTTACCACTTCAGTATCACTTATACAGATGAGATCGATGTGACTACGAAGGAAGGCAAGTAGCTGGAGCACTTATTCCCATCAGTAGACAAGTCGAATCATACGCTGCTAATATTTATTCGTGCCTTGAAATTGTCTGTTCCCATGAAATGGAGTTGCTGAAAAATAATCCTAGATCGTTATACTCACCTTATCTGCCTATACTGGTTATATCGTAACAACGCGCTATCCGGCGTCTGCAATCGCGTTGCTGGGTCACTTTTACTTCCCAGTTGTGGACTAGCCTTTTACAAATCTTCTTGCTTATCTGCTGCAGATGTGATGCATATCCTTTATGCTATGTATTTTACCACACTTGAATCACGAGCCGTCCTTCAAGGGTTACGCAGATAACAGCTAATTTACTGAATTTACCTCAAACCACATGCCAAGAACTATGGTTTAAATAACCTTCTTGCCTTCATTAGGCGACCATTCCTTGCTACTTTGTTCTTTAACAGTTCCTGTGCAAGAAATTCTTCAGCTTAACTAAAATTTCGTGCCTTTATTACGACCACGATTTCAACAAAATTAATGACAAACTCAGCGCATTTCTTAGGACATTTTTGAATAGATTTATTTCACGTTCGGTTTGAAACAGTTGGGCGTTGTGGAGAAATACGGTTGTTGAAGTTGTGATCTTCTGCCTGTTCAGGTTCGCATCACTTCGTACAATCCCTGTACGCCATGTACAATCCATAGCTTAAACGGCTGTCAAACTGAAAAAAAAAACGTTCCTAGTTATAAGCAAGACCTTCGCGCAGGAAGTATTATTCTAATTTAAATCGCTCACCTCATGGTAAAGCTAATTCTGCAACCGAAGGTGCCATTCTTCCATGTGTTGCTAATACACTACCCCATATGTATGCATACAATAAAAGATAATGGAATATTGTTATTCTAGAGGATTGTGTCTACGATTATGTCAAGATTACATCTGAAAAAAGTTAACATGTGACATAGAATGGGCAAATGGGCAAACCATGTGTTTTTCAGCTGCTTCCTAAGCGTATTTGCCGACTTATATGCCTGAAATTTGCAATTCAAGCTATGTGCCCATGTATTCTGTGCTGATTGACCTAGATGGTGCTGCCAAGGTTATCGAATACTTTAGGTCATCTACTAAGTCGGGCGTTCACTGCGTCAAAGCAAGGTTTTTGAAGCGTACTAAAATATACTTAACGTCGGTTTCACTTAAAATATTCTGCCAAATATTTTGCCAAAAATATGGAAGGTCATTGTCCTAGATAGGTCTCGCAATAAACACTCGCAATTAAACAACTCGGCCATATCAATCACCACTATCAAGTGAAACCTTTTAATGCAGCTACTCCTTTTAAACATCGTGTAATATCTCGGATGCTTTTTTACACGTCTAGTAAAATAGAATTAACAAGTCGTATTCATGTAAAACACTGCTTCGTTTGACTCGCAAGCTTCGCACCGTTCTTCTTCGCCGTTCCGTAGTTACCTGCATATGTTTAGATTTTGATCAGGCATTTTATAAGGTTTATTATTGTCTTCTTTTACCAAAATATGCAAGATTATTACGTTAAAATGGTTCAGACATTTCCCTACATGTCCTCAGCAGTTTTTTTTCAGATGCTGAATTTAACTCCGCCCTGCACCCTGTACTTTTCATGTACCCCCAATGCAATGTTCTGGGGTATCGGCTGTTCCTAATCTTTCTAGACGATTTACCTTACTGCGTCTTACAATTTATGCATTTGTTCGTGGATGAGGGCGTTCTATAATATAACTTCTGACACGGACACGGATATGATTCCGCTTGACTACAACGGCACTTGTTCTTTTGGGGAAATTTGGCCCATGACGCAAAACGCAAGCAATGATAAATTGATGCACGTGTCTAGTACTATCACTCAATTGCCGCTATACCAAATAAGTGGCGCTATACTTGAGTGAGTTTTCTTACGTATACATGTGGGTGTTCCTATCAACTCTAACCTTAACTGGACCACTCATATAAAATTTATCAAAAACAAAGCACTCCGCATGCTTGGTTACGTAAAATAACCTTTATTCAGCCCTTACCGACACCAAGCTAAATTTTTACACTAAGGTTGTTCGTTCATAGCTTTAATACGCGTGGCCTATGTTGGATGTCAGGCTTGAATTTTTCATTGCCGATTAGAAATGATCCAGAGCAAACTTTCCCGGTTCATTTTTTTTTTCTAAGAACATCGCTATTGTAACAAGTACGAGCATATATTGGGCATAAAAGTAATCTATGCACGACGGACAGTGCCCCGACTATCTCTGTTTAATATTTCTTCAGCATGAAACGTGAAGCAATGTCCTGGTCGTCCCGTCTGCATGCTATCCTCATGCATATCCTCAGGACATGCACACACAATTAAAATGGGCATCCTAGGATGTAAAACCAAAACCTTGTCTGATTAACTTATTTTGCACGCATGTTATGATTGGAACAGCCTTCCTTGTGCTTTTGCCACAGCTAATGATCATTCATTGTTTTATTCTACCTCTCGGAAGTTGATAGACAAAGAAACTAGTCCTATTTTTATGCTCTTGTGTCTCTTGTTTCGTGTGCCTGTTTTTCAAATGTGAACCTTTCAGGTATACTTTATTTTGTATTCTGATGTGGTAACTTTTAAAATTCGTAGGATTGTTAAACCACTTCCCTGTGTAATGTAATGTTCTGCCTTCCGGGTACTAGTCAATTTTAGAAAAGAAAGAAAAAACGAGGTCGAGCACATTCGGACTAGGGGTGGCGAAGGGAGCAATATTGCACCTTGGTCTGCGAACAATAAATAGCAACGTTGTGGTTTGCAATAAAGTGACGTCCCTCAAATATATAGTAAAAACAGCAACACCGCATCACAAGCTCAATAACATCCGGGAGCCTTCCATTTACTGAGCCTGCAAAATCCGAATCGAAACCTCAGACAAGGGCGTCGTTACCTTTATAAACAGGCGCTCCGTTTTACAGAAATGATGGGCATAGTGGGCCCAGTATGAACAACGACAAAAAGCACTGACATCGTCCACACAAACTTTTACAAAGGTCTTAAAAGAGAAACAAACTCTTTAGCGGTTGGATAGGGGCACATTTGGTGCTTTAGTAACTGTGGCCAATCATTTCCGTTCTCATCGGAGAAATCCTGCGCCCTCGTGGAAATGGTGAGTGGGAGGCGATCAGGGTTGGGCTATGCGGGATGAAAGGCATTGGTGGTGGGTAAGGAGGCGTTACCGAGAAGGGCCGTGGCAGTGCTAAAGCAACTGATTTATGGCCATGAAGCAAGGCAGCATCCAGCGAACACAAAAGCGTACAACATAAACAAGGAGACATGGGCAACAAATCGGTCGATTCTTTGCAGAGCGCCATTGTGCAGGGTCAGCTTGGCACCGAGGCGGACAGGGTGCAAAGACGTGCAGAACAGGGGCAAAGCAAAAACGTCAGCGGTGACCAAGGTATCCGAACGATTGTAGTGGTCATCACTGATGTGTCTGTTGGTGGCAGCTCCAAGGCATGCAGGAGGGCCTCGCAAACTAACTGCTCAATATATTGACCAAGAGTGAAAGCAACTGACTTCCCCGGCTCCTGTGCATATGCCATCACTTATAGTTTACGCGCAGCCCCAAAGCTCAAGAACAGTTTGCGTTGTACGAAAGAAAGAGATGGTGAGAGAAAACGTCAGAGAGGCAAGCAACGTGTTCTTCAGATGCATGCCGCGCGACTCATGTTGCCGGTAGAGTTCGTCATTTATTCCTGCCAAGACAATGACGTTGATGATCGTAAGGCGATTTCTGGGAGCCACATAATAAATGCGTCTTCCGAGATGTGTTTAATTTGGTGACTTCACAGGTAATGTGCTGGTATCCTTGCACAAATCAACGACGTCTTCCATGCAACTTTAAGGCTTCAATAGGTTACTTGAAGCAGATAGACAAGCGTTATTTGGCACAGATATTGCCACTCTGCAGCGAAACATTTGCGTAGAGCATTTTCGAAAGCCAACCAGGAGGGAAAGTTTGCTTTGTCTTATGGTACCACAGGGCACGTACGCAGGAATCAAACAAGATATCATTTTAAAGTTTTGTGGCATCGTCCCATTTATTGTGCGTGCTCACGTTTTCATAGTTTGACAACCTGTCCTCACTTGTATGGAAAATGGCGGAGTTATTTTGACACACCACATGAGCCGCAACAAAAGTCGCTGAAGCGGTTAAATTCTGACTGGAGTCTTCACGGTGGTGTAACGCCGTAGTGTGGAGTTCTAGGGTAGATGAAAAACTAGCACCTGCACCAAATGGAATTATGTTTATTGGAGCACGCAAATAATGTCCTAGGATTGGCTTAATTCATTTCCTAAGGCAGAGCCTCGCCCACTATCTCGAGGCATTGGTGATACCGTTGAAACGTAGGCCTTTCTCCTTCTCTACAATATTTGCACTTGTGTGTTCAGATTGTGGCAGCCGAGCAGATAACGTTATTTCAGAGCTCCTATATACAAATAGGTAAGTAAACATATCACTTTTTCAAGGCGTTCTGACAAGATGATTGTGACTGTGCACTTTTTGTGGTATATTTGAAGGTCCTGGAGCTCGAATTCCTAGAAAAATTTGGGATGGCATAGAAGTATCCTGAAAAATACAGTAATTAGAGTTTCTACAGCCAGTTTCAGTTTCGTTTCCCAGGAGGTGACCGCCCTGTTCACGGCATAGCTCCGAAAGTGGTCCCGTGGGAGCAGGAGGTGTGACATTGACACACTCGCTACGGCTTACCTGGTGGTCTATTGTGCTACTATGTCAGGCCTCACAATGAGCACCAGCACATGAGCTCATGTTACCGTAGTTTACTTCTTCAGCCATGTACTGCTTCAGGAGAAACATGCAAGAAAATTAACAAACATGTTCTCAATTTTATCAAAAATATTCAAATAAAATAAATGTGTGGCCTTTCATTATCGATGTTCAGCGTTAGCTTACAAGGGGGGCTCATTTCGATCATAAATAATGTTGGCGCCTAAGTGACTATCACTCGCTACGTAGTGGAATCCGGCCAGCGACTAAAGTATGAAATTGTTTTCCAATAAATATATTTAGCACCCGATATTGACAGAATGCATGAAAAAGTATATTCTTATATACACCATTAAAGAAAAACGACACGCAGGAAAATGTCACACAATATAAATGCAGCATGCAAATATTCTACTGAGTTTGTTCTGCATTGGTCCTGGCTCGGGGCACATGTCTTTACAACTTTTTTACGGGACCATCCAGATGATCAATACCAGAATGCCTCTTGTGCTACTATGGGGCGAAAGCGAGCCAATTTCTGACCAGCAGAGATGTTGGCAAGCCACGTACAGTCAGACCGGCCCTAGTGGTATGTTTGAATATCAAATTACAAGAGCTTGGATTGCAGCGGTGAGTATACAGTTACATTAAATGAAATGTTTTATGTGCAGTTTGTTTTCGCCAATTAGGAATTGGGGATGGTAAGATTTTACAGGGCACGGATGGACTCGAAGACTCTCTTGTGACGCTCTTCTTTGGTGCAGTAACCATCCCTTAATGTTGGCTGTCTCTCGCTTTTTTTCCGTTCCATTCTGCCGCTTATCTCGCAAAGACCAAGCGGGAATAGCAGAGATAGCGAGAGAATTCAGCGAGCCCTGTTGTTGCATCAAGAGTATTTAGACCACAATACATTCTAGAAAATTGCAGAATATTGTGATGTTTTTGGCATAGAAGTTATTGCTAGAAATTTTCATAACATCCTATCTTATCACAGTGAACTCGGTCGGCAACTTCCTCAAAGCGATTGCAATTTTCCCGAATATGGAATTTAAAAACCTCATCAAGCACTAGATTTCACTGCAATTAGCCTTACTTATAGAAATACACGGAATCAATCTTACATATTCAATTTCCTCGAGAACCGAACACCTTCATGCTAATAAGTATCAAGAATTTGACTAAATTTGTAGACTTCCTAAGAACTGTCCGCGATAGTTAAGTATTAAACTATTACAAGAATGAGGACGTCTAACTTTGTGGCACTATATCTTGTCGTAAACGTTACCTTACCAACTAAATGCGCGTGGCAGTGCATGGCAAAGGGACAACCGAGCTGGCTCCATGACCCAAGGCTCTCGCATTCTCAACGCCGCCATGTCGAGTGGCACTCGAAGTCACAAGCGTGTGGGCTTGTCCAACTGCGAACATCCCGTGCTGCTGCATCTTTCACCATTTCATCTCGACTACTCCTCCATAACTCATAGATCATGTGCCCTCAACACTGACAACGCAGTAAAGCAGAGGGAGGGTCTAAACCCACTAGCCTTTTTGGTTCCCCTTCGCATGCTCAACCTGAAAACACGCAAGAGGCTAAGCAACATAAACAAATGGTGCATAAGCTGCATATGCGCGAAGCTGCATAGGAAGCTCAATGGGTTGGGCCATGTGGTACGGGCATGAACCGTCAGCCTCGGTTCTGCGTGCTGATACCGACGGTGCCGACGCGTACGCCCATCCAGTCTACGTAATTTCAAATCGCAAGAATACGACAATGCAGCCACACTGATATTCTGTTATGCCTACAATCTGTGGATTCACGTAAAAAATTATCCGCTGAATTTGATGTGTAATACTCCTCATCGCTACTTCCACCACGGTGAAAGTTACAACAATGGCGGCAGCATTACTGTAGCATCTATGATATGTCAGGTTAACATAGTTAATTGTATATTAGGTCGGAATACAACTAACTTTGCCGCACTTTTCTTGTTTACTGCTTGCTTGTGAAATAGGCGCCCAGACCTGCTCATTTCAATCATTTTGTCTTGCGCTCTTGTGTGGGTGAGGCGCCATTATTCCCGTTTTTTTTACTGGTAGTGTTCTACTACAATTTGATATGCTTTTCGCGCTCAATATAAACAGCGATCTGCACAAAGATTATTTAGGAAAGATATTGTAACCCGATAAGCATAAGTATACTTATAACTTCAACAGAGTATAAAGACGATCCTTCAGTATTCATTATATCAGATTGCTTTTATCATAATATAAACATCCGCAGTAATCTGGAAATAAGCTCAGCAAGTTAAGATATATTGATTCTAAAGAACAGGCCTAAGAAACATTGGCACAAAAGCACGAAAATAGAACATACGAAGCCGACTATAAAGAATATGTTTACCTAGGGCGCGAAAATAACAATAGATAAATGCCGTATATATATACTGTGGCGAAGGTAGCTCAAACCTATCGATCGTGGAAACGTTAATTTACCCTTGAATGGTATCAGTCCTATCTAGTTAATTTTCCTTTATACAGATTATTTCAAGCAAAGCAATTATTGAAACTGCTGCGCTAAGCGATAAGGAGGATGCTTTTTGTTCATTTTTCTGGTTAAAATAATGCTAGCATGAGAAGTGAATGGATATCTGTCGAGTCCCCTAAGAGGTATTACACTTTTGCATATATATATGCAAAGTATCACTGAAACGAAAGTAAAAATAAATATTTAGCCCGGAAAATTTCACAAGGTATAGTTGAATTCTTCAATAAATATATATATATATATATATATATATATGACGATAATTGCCTGAATACACAATTCAAATATTTGAAAGAAACACACTATTGAGTGCGTTATCAATCCAATTGTGGTGGTGAAGGGAGCTGAGGAGGAAACTCCTGAATAGTTTGCGTCGGATGCAGTGAGCAATGTTCAGAAGATGTGATAGGGAACGCCAGCACAATTTTCATTCAAAATGAGTGAATGCTTCCTGTGGATTTGATCAATGTTTCCGCAGTCACATCATCCACACAACTGTTTTATTTTGATTTCTTACAGTCTGAGAACGAACCGGAAAATAAAAAGAAACAGTACGTATCTGTTTCCTGTTATACCTTTTTAAATAAAAGATAAGTAGGTAACCACCTCAGTCAACTGTTCAATTTCTCCTGTTTTGCGTTGCAAATACGAAGCATATATTAGACTATGTGTAGCATCTAGGTAGAGGCGGAAGGTGCTACTCCGATTTATATTTGTGGGAACCTGCATTCTATTTTCCACTTTTCTGAGGCCTGCAGCTGTTACTCACCTGCCCAACATCAATGGGGCTGAGCTACTTAAAGGGAAGCTATAGTAAAACACTGACGAAAGACTCCGTCAACACAGGAAAACATCAGATTAACGCAATAAATGGCTGCCGTACTAGACGTAGATGTTAAAATAAACCGCTTCGTCTCCGTTCCCAGAGAGCGTCATGTCAAGTGAATGAGTCCAGTGCAACCGCAGCAGATGCTAATATGAGCATCTTGATAAAAACATTGAAGCTATTTTATTGCTCAACATGGCAGGATCCAGAATCAGAACTTTGTGGTGTCATGGATAGCTTCTCTAGGGGGGGGGGGGGGGGTGAGGTCTGGCTTAATAAGTGTCAATAATTTGCTTTGATACACTGTGGCTGAAATTCCTCGGTTTGTTTATGCATATGGACTTCTGTATAGTGGGCGCATTAGTCATTTGATACTAATCAGTCCTAACGAATGCTAAGAAAAACACTACCATTGTGGATTCGTAAACGCACAACTACGAACATAAGTGGACATGTGAAGGCGAAAGCATTTCTGGGCTCATGGTGAAGTTTGTGTCAGCAGACCTGACCGCCACAGTGTCCGCCGAAGCATCATCACGCCATATGAAGACAAATTAAAGAATGAAAAATGATTGATAGTCACAGTTATTGAATGATAAAGTTATAATAGAGATTTCTAGAGGTCAATAATGACTGTTAATGACTAAGAATGACTACTAATTACTTGTAAGGACTACTAATGACTCCGAAATGACCAATATGTCTAACAACGGCTTGTAATCACCACAATTGGTTAGAAATGACTACAAATGTCTAGTAACGAGCACTAATGACCAAAATGTCTCCTAATGTCATCTGATCACTGCTAATGACTACGAAATGACCAGTATGTCTAACGACGGCTTGTAATGACCAAAATTGATTACAAATAACTAAAAATGCTTACTAGTGAACAGTAATGACTGAAATGACTTGTAATGACTAGTGAGGACTATGAAATGACGAATATGTCTAATGACAAATTGTTACTACTACTAGTGATTAGAAATGACCAAAAATGCTTATTAATGACCGCTAATGACTAATTATGACAGAAATGACTTGTAATAGCTAATGATGACTAAGCTATGGCCAACATGACTAAGGATAGCTTGTAATGACCAGGATTGATTAGAAATGGCTAAAATTCTTAGTACCGAGCAGTAATTACTAATTATGACTGCAATTACTTCTATAACTAGTACTGACTACCGAATGACCACTATGTCTAACGACAACTTGTAAACACTGCAATTCATTATAAATGCCCAAAAATACTTAGTAATGAGCAGTCATCACTAATAATGACTGAAATTACTTGTAATGACTACTAATGACTACGAGGAAAAAGAAAGAAACAGAAGGAACGAAGAAAGAAGAAATAGGTGAAGAGAAGAAGGAAAGAGAAAGACAAAGAAGAGCAAGAGGAAAAGAAAGAAGAGAAAGAGAAGAGGCGAATCATAAGAGGAGGAAGAGGAGGTTTTCGCCGTTCACCTCTTAAGAGAGGTCTTAAGAGACCCTGTAACTTTTATATTTAAACAGGGCGTATCCTCGTTGAAATTAAGTCCTATGGTACGCATCATAAACCAAGGGGGCAATTTAGATTCAAGCGAAAGCAATTGCGACATTTGCGACCCTTGAAAGCAATTGCGACATTTGGTGTTGGCTTGGGCTCCTCGCACGGAGCTTTAACAGTAGGCAGAGATGACATTGCGCGTCAAAGAATGGGATTCATCTGCTGCTGCACAGCACGAACTGTGCCCTCGCAGATGACAGGCATGTCACATCGCTGGCACAATGAAGAACGCCGACAGCGATGGTACCGTTGTCACACTTCGATGGTGCAGGGGATTAGACCGCCGGAAACTGCTGACGTTGTTCAGCGGGCAATAAAAGGCTAATAGTGATATTGCGTGATTTTTCCTGTCCGTTCTGCTCAGCATATTGTGTGTCCACGGTGCCTCATACACATAACTGATGAGCAAGAAGGCTGCGCGTTGTCGGAGTTGCTGTAATCCTCCACTCACGAGCTGCGCATAAGCACCTGCACAATGACAGGATGACCCTGGTCGTCGCACCGGCGCCCCTACCAGGCACAAGGGTGCGCAAAATCGGTATGTCAGTAAGAAATAATATTAATCTGGCAGAATACATCTTACGAGAAATGTCGATGGTAACACGATTGGCAGTGAAGCAATTTAGTGGAACACTGTATTGCCATCGCTGAAAAGCTCCTGGTATGAGGTATAGACAACAGCCGGTATGTTCACTCGCGACTGCCTTTTAGGGTGCCTGTATGTGCATGCCTCTACTTAGACTAAGACCAACAGTGTCGGCTGCTAAGACGTCTTCATTCCTTGGGCCACAGCTGTCGGAGAGAAGCGAAGTGCGGTTAGTAGGCTGAATCTGTCGTCTGTGAGATATGCTCACATTCGCCACAAAATAAAGCATGCAGAAACTCCACAAGAGCTGTATAAGTACGTGTACCCACACCGCTAAGTTCCAGTTGCCTCCGCCAAATTTTAGGTTGGCCCACCCTCAAATTTCAAATTGGTCGACCCTCATATCTGAAGTTGGCCCAACCGCAAATTCAGTTGACCCACCTACAAATTTTTATTGGCCCACCCCCAAATTAAATTAGTGCACCCCCAAGTACAAACTTTCCAGCCTCGAAATTTCAGTTGGCCTACCCCTAAAAATTTAGGTTCGTCGACGCCCAAATTTAAAGTTTGCCCATCCCCGAGTTTTAAGCTGTCCCACCCCGACATTTCAAGTTTGCCCATCCTCACAGTTTGTGTTAGCTCATCCAAATGTCAAGTTGCCCGCACTCAAAATTAAGTTGCCCACCCCAAAATATCACGTTGCCCCGGTCCGCAAATTTAAATTGGTCCACCCACAAATTGGAAGTTGGTGCAAACCCCAATTTCAGTTCACCTACCCCCAAACCTCAAATTTTCCCAGTCCCAGATGTCAGTGGTCCCACCATCAAGTTTTAGTTGCCCCACCATAAAAGCTAAATTGTCCCGCCCCTAAATTTCACGTTGGCCTACCCCCACAATTTTAAGTTGGCCTGCCCAAAATTTCAGGTTTACACACTCTGAAATTTCAAGCTGGTCCACCAAATTTCATCTGACCTGCACCCAAATTTGAGTTCACCCAACCACAAGTTTTAAGTTGGCCCATGCACAAATTTCAGCCAGCCCACCGCAAATTTTCAAGTTCATCTACTCCTAAGTATAAAGTTTGTTTCTGAGAAATTGACGTTGGCCCACCTCAAAATTTAGGTTGGCCTGCCCCAAAATTTAAGGTGTTCCACACCCATATGTTAAGTTGGCCCACTCCCAAATTTAAGTTGACCCACACTGTAATTTCAAGTTGGCCTATCCCCAAATTTCAGTTGGCCTACCCACCAATATCCGGTTGGCCCAACCCAAATTTCAAGAGGTCCCATCTGCAAATTTTAACTTAGCCCACCCCCACATTTTAGTTGGCCCCAACCCCAATTTAGTTTCAATTTCAAGTTTGCACACCTCTAATTTCAAGTTGGTTAACCCCAATATTTAGGATTGCCGAACCCCAAATTTAACTTTGCCTACCCGAAATTTACCTTGGCCGAACTCTAAATTTCAAGTTGACCCAACCCCAAATTTTAGGTTTGTCTACCCTGAAATTTAGGCTGGGGCATCCTCAAATTTAGGTTGGCATACCCCAAAACCTTAGTTGGCCCACACCCAAATTTCAAGTTGGCCCACCGCCAAATTTCAAGATTTGAAATTGCCCGATTTGAAATTGGGCCATCCCCGAATTTTAGTTCTTCCAACGCTACTATAGGCTTCCCTATGCATTCTCATAGAGCCCTATGCATCCTTATGGGTAGACATAAATCTGATCGTATGAGTATTCTCTGTGATCATTTTTTTCGATTCTTCCTTATCGCTTATAAAGCTACCAATCGTCCACATTAACACTATTATAACGATTAAATTATTTCGCAAATAACGCATCTTGTGTTGATACAAGGCATTAGACTTGTGCACTTCTACAAATGTATTTCTCCGTAAAGTTTGGGAATTAGTGTCTCGGAACTGGTGTCATACTGAGAATTCGTTCCAAATGGAGTTGCCTTGTGAACTCCAAGCTAGAATTTACAAATTGCAATATGGACCATGAAATTACTGGTTAAAAAGTTAATTACTGAAATTTTGGTACTTAGTTGATTTCACGTTTCGGTTTCTTTGTGCAAGTAGTGTCCGCCGCTTGGAGTACGCTCTTACACTCTAAAAACAGTTACACCCTTTGGGGTGTATATTTGCGACACACCAATAATCGTCATCTGTCTTGCCCGCATTTTCTTTCTTTAAAGCTGCCAGCCCGGTACTTCCAAGTCACGAACGGCATGCGAGTTATCAGCATGACAGAGCAATATCGATAGGAAAGTAGCGAGCGCAGCGTTTTCAAGAAAGGGAAAGCAAGCTAGACAGATGATGATTATAGTTGTGTAGCAAATATGCAACCCAAAAAGTGCAAACGTTTTTAGAGTGTAGACAAATGTACAAGACTTCATTTCACAAGACGTATTGCGTCTGCTTTATTAAATTACACGTGGCACATATTCGTTGGATGCTTGTAAAGATCGTTGGCACTCATTTTTATGAATAAAGGGAAAATCTGATTTCTGATTCTGAATCTGATTTTCCCTTTATTCATTACTTCTCTCCACATTGCGGGTTTCCGCAGAACTACTACGTCAAGCAGTCATTTTTACTTCATAAAACGATTCCGCATGAAGACCGCGCGCGTGTGAATAGTAGTAGCAAAAAAAGAACGACGCGGCGATCAGCGCAGCCGGCGTAACGCGTTTTAACTAGCGTTCAAAACGGGCGCCGCCAAAACCTCAATCGGAAGTATGGTTCTCGTATTAATGTTCGCGGCTGGGTATGCTGCAGTTAATTCGGCTGCTGGGTTCTACGGGAGTGTCCGTTCCTCTTGATTCCTTTCTCTATGACCGTATCCTGAAAGCGATATGCGATGCAGACAGAGTGCGCAGTGTTTTTGCCGCTATGCGTTGACGAGAGACGCGTGGTCATCATATCTTGAAAGCGATCTGCGAAAGGGGCAGGTTGTGGCTTGTGTTGAGAGCTTCCTAAGCGCTGCGTTCTTCCTGGTGTTAACAGCGCAAAACATAGAAGGGACACGAGTCGAGACGACGACACCACAAGCGCTGCGATCAAGATGGCGAGAACACAAGAACAAAAAAAAAAAAGCGAAGGTCGGTGGCCCTGCCATACGTGCAGATCGTATCTCAACGAAAAAAAAAAAAAAGCACCGCTTGTGGTGTCGTCTTCTCGTCTCGTGTCTTTTCTACGTTTTGCACTGTTAAAAAGCAGGATGTAAAACCAACAAGCCCAAGCTGCTATTCTAGCTGTGTTCTGGCCGCTTCGTTCGCGTAGTAGCGACAGACAGCGTCAAGGCAAACTCGCTCGCTGCTACGAGCGACTTTTCGTCTTACGGGACGGACAAAGGGACAGTTTTCTCGTTGGGTAAGCATAAAAATGCTGACGCATTGTAAAACTAAAATAAATTTCGCCTGTTTTGTGCGCTTTTTCTCATAATAGGACTGTGCTGTGGCAAAGCTGACTAAAAAAAAACCATGAGTAGAAGCTGACCTAATGAAACCGGTCGCCATTCTAAAAATTTGGGTGGACGTAAGATATTTACTTCGTTAAGGTGCAATAATCTGACTTCTAAGTTAATTTCTAACTTTGGACACATAAAACGTGGCGGCCAGTTTGATTCAGGGACGTGTTAGACACGGGAATATTCTGCCAAAGGTAGTAGCGGTGTTCTTAGCGTTTTTTCTGCATATTGTTGAATTCAGTTTGCCCGATAATTCCAGAAATTTCGTCGCTCCCGACTGGATTGATTTAACCGAAGTTGACTATTTATATATATAAGCAAACGGAAAACAAACGTGAATCTTGTGCATAGGCTGAAGTAAACACAGAGACTTGCACACATTCTTAAAGCATGGCACCGACAGGAGCTAGCTGAAGACACCAAATTTTGTCTGCTTCATTTACAGCTGGCTAGTCAGCTTCTTCACTCCTAAATTATAATCAGGTTACTACAGCGCTCACCTCGCATCCGGTGTTTTCGTAGGTTAGCGCAACCATATACAGAACTGTTGACAACCTAAACCTACCAAATATCAGGGCAAGATTTTCGTTACTTGTTTATTACATCTTAGTTACATGGAGGCTTCTCCCTGCAGTAGCTGCCCACAACTCACCCAAAAAAAATTTAATTATTTTGGAAGCTTCAAATCCAGATCATCCTAAAGGAAATCGTCCTCCACATCTTCCATACCATATAGAAAATAAAGCTAACCGAATAAAGAAATATTTATTATATCTTTTTTACCACAAGTCATAGTATTCTTGTAGTTCGACACTTTATTTAACATGATACACAGATACATTTATTATACTCAGCCAACAAAATATGGGAATAATTTTTCATCCTCATCCTGTAGATTCCGCATCTGTGATCACAGTGGTTCAGGTTATTAACTTTGTTTACTAAAGAAAGAGGTAAATAGGAACAACACAACATAGCTCTTGAGCTCATTATTTTTTTTTCAGGGATGCAACTGTTCAAATCACGCTTCTTGAAAGAGATGGTAAAGCAATTATGAAAATCGAAAAGCAAAGTAAGTGGAAATATTTTATTGCTTCTGGCTCAGGGCACTCGCCTATAGAGAGTTTTAATGCTCTGGAAAAAATTGGCGATTCAAATGCGTATGTGGGAATTGGTGATCGTCGACGATATCTTTGGTGTTTACTGTCTGAAGCCGATTAATGAATTCGTGATTGTGCGTGTTCTGTTGCACCCATAGTCCATCTATCCGAATTTCGCGTATTGTCGGGACTGGTTTCCTGCCTACTTCTGCGTGAATATGAGAAGGTATATCGGAGTCTAAGCCTGTTTTCCTTTTATTTATTTCGAATAATGAGCAACTCAGACTTTCTCGGCAAGCACATTAAGCCGTTTTGGCGTGCGTACTTTTGGGTAATACCCAGCGCCGCCTGCAACAACTCGGTGATATCACCGTCCGAACCAGTGCAGATGCGGACCGTGTCATAGTCGGCATATATTGCATGTTTGAAGTTGGAGGTTGTTTGAAGGCGGGGGGAAAGGTTTCTTCATAGCGAAACTGAAAAGAAATGCAGAAAGCATGGCACTTTGTGGTGTGCCCAGTGTTCCTAGTTCAATGGTGTCTCTTTTCAATTCCCCCATATGCAGAGCGATGGTGCAACCCTTGAGGAAGGTAGAGATGTACGTATAGGCCCTATTGCCAACGTTCATCATAGAAATGTTTTCCATGCCGGGCCTGTGCCGGGCCTCCAAGAGCAACTCAGCACAATTCCTGTTAAGAAGGTGTTTCGCTACGTCGACGATTTTCTGGTTATCCTTTCTGCCCACACTAATGAAGCCACAACCCTGGTCGACCAAGTGTTTGAAAAATTCAAGTGCATCTATCGAGGTTTGACGTTCACTAGAGAATTGCCGGAAAAGGGCCAAATCCGCTTCCTAGACCTTGCACTACACCTCCAAGAAGGGCACACGTGTTGGATGTATGCCCCGCGTTCCAAAAAACCCCTTCTTCCCTACACATCCAACCATTCTAAAGTGGTGAAGCGCTCCATCGCCCTAGGGGCCCTTAGAAATGCGGTCGTTCGCTCTTGCCACCACTCGATGTCCAGCAGCCTCTCCAATCAAGTCCAGCAGCTTAAAACGAGTGGCTATCCTGAACAACTGCTGTCATCCTTGGCGGAAGTTTTATTGCAAGAGGCTCGTTCCCCCAAGAAACCGCGCGAGGCGGGGGATGTCTTAACCAAGACTGTTGCGATCCCGTATATACATGGTGTGTCCCATCGCATCAAGAAAGCCGCAGGCCGGGCTGGTATAAAGGTCGTGTTCACTGCGCCTAACAAGTTGGGAAGGATGTGCAAAAAAATAAACGAAAGCCGGAGAACACCTGGACCGTACAATAAGCAACATGTCGCCAAGCCTGTACATTGCAGTACCAATGTAGTGTATTCCATTCCCACCTCTTGCGGCTGCACTTACATAGGGCAAACAGGACGCTGTATCAATGAACGTTTGCGTTAGCATGCTCACTGTGTCAAGATTAAGACTGGCAGCAATCTGGCTGTTCATTGTGCCAAGTGTGGCTGTACTCCACTCCTTGACCACAGACGTGTGTTGAAAAGGTACAGCAATCAGATGGCCAGAGAAATCTTTGAGGCATTTTCAATGTGTCAGTTAGGAGCCACCTGTGTTAGTTCCCCTTCTATTGCACTTTGCGATAAAGAACTTAAGTTCCTTAGAAGTTAAGCAGTTTGGCCTGTGTCCTCCATGTTATCATTTCTTTTATTTTGTTTAATGTCATTGACGCATGCACAGCAGTAGTTGAACGACGATGACTCGCCTTCCCCTCCCCTTTTTTCACTCTCTTTATGCCTGTTGCAAACTGTATATATTTGCGCAGGCTCCAATAAAGGTCTTGTTGGCAGTCAGCGCTCGTCCTGTGTCCTCCCTTGTCCGTGTTTTTTTGGCGCTGTTTTAAATATGAAAAGTCAGTGAAATTGGCCTCCACTTTTCCAGGTTGAGTTCTTTCCCGGGTTTCCGAATGAAGATTACCTTGGCATCGTTCCATTTTTGTGGGAGGGCGTTTTCCTGCCAGTTTTTGTCGAATAATTTGGTGATGTTTCTAATTGATACATTCTCCAGAATTCTGGGCATCTTGTTTGCGATTTCTTCCTTCCCAACTGGTGAAGGGTAGTTGGTGGACTGAAGCTCGAACACCCACCTCCGTGAATTCCTCGTCTAAGGCTGCATTTGCCTCCAAGCTATATCCTATGTGCACGTTGTCCTCCTTATGCCTGTTGAGATAGCCTGCTGCTAAAACGTCGATTAGAGCCGCGTCATCGCCAGGAAAATTTGGCAGAATTTTCTGGGTTCTCTTCTTGGATGCGCTTTACGAGGGATTGGGGTTCAGCATGTGCTTAAGGACGGGAGAGTCTATGGGTTTTTCTTTCCCAGGTTACATTTGAAGTTATCACAAAACTGTTGCCCTTACATAATGCTTAGGTGGTTCCAACAGTCCCGTATTTCTTTTTTTTAATTCTGCAAGTTGTTTCTTATGATCGCGGTTGGAATCGTTGCCCACCAACTTACTCTGAAGTTCCTGACGTTTCTCCCATACAATTATTAATTTTGAGTCTGGCATAGGGCCTTCCTCATCAATGGGTGCTTCTGTCGTTGCATTTTCCGTATCTTGTACGAGCGTCTCGGTTCATCCAGAGAGGTCTGTGATGTCCGTGAGCGGCTTGCGGTTACGCACGGATCGGAAGGCATCCCCCTTGGTGTGCTTAATTCTTTTTCCTCTTATATCCTTATGGGGGTACGCGGAGTGAATTTCGGGGGCTAACATGTTCCGTATCTTCTTTCGTCACCATCAGCTAAAAGATGAACGCGCTGACTTTTGTCTTATGCGCTGTTGTATTGAGGTGGAGAAGTGGTGTCATCTACGACGAGCGGCCGTGAAGAGCATTTGTTGCGTGTGCGCAGTTAATCACCGCGTATCGCGTTTTGCACATTTTTTTTTTTTGCATGTCACGCATTGCTTTTGTGTCTGTGCGCTGTCTTGGTAATTCCTAACGTTCCTGATAATATATATGCGGAAAGGAAAGTGATAAAGTCCAACTACACCACATACCATCAGTTACCTTGTTTTATTCACAATGCCAGAACAACACGTACTACAGGTACATACCGGCTTTTCAAGGACACTAGATTGAATAAGGTGTATGTGCCTTTGATTTCAAAGAGAAATCATGGCACACCACTAAATGTTATAGCTACTAACGTAATGTAATGAAACTGAAACTTAACTATGTTAAAGGGCCTCTACACCTCCTTCAATATTTTTTTTAAAACGTTTCAAGTAAACACGCGCATCGAGTTCAGAATGCTATCACGATCAACGATGCGAAATGCACGGCACCGCTACGCACCACGGCCGCGCCACAAAAATAAGAGAAGCACAATCCCTAGCTCCCCTCCGGGCCTTTCAGGTATCCCCAGCGCTCGTCGTGACGTCACCAGGGCGCATCTGAAGCTCTATTCTCGACAAGCATGGCGGCTGCACGGCCGCCATTATCCGCCATGTTGGCTCTCTGATTGGGTGTCGAGAGCTCGCGTGTTTTTGAAATTTGTGCCAGGAAACGCAAGTTCTGCAAAATACAATTTTGCGTTTTCATCAAGATGACAAAACGTGATGTGGGGACGCAAATTTTATAGACTAATACATTTTTTCTGGTCCTTGGCAGCTGTGTTGCGACGCTAGCGCTTAAAAAAAGAAGTTAGCACTGGCGTACGCAAGCCAGTGCAATGCATCTGCAATTTAGCGAATATGTGGGGGCGATACAAGATATGTTCCGTGTCAGCTTGCTGATTGGCTGAAGGAATATGCCGTGAGGAGCGTCACAGGAAAGGACTTTTCGTAAACGCCACTTTGACATTGCGTGACGTTGCGCTGGGCCGCCATCGCAGAGGTTTTCCGCTATAATTTGTGTTGCGACGAGCCGCGCGAATTATGCTAATGTGCAGCGATATGCAATGCCGGCCGAGAGAAATGCTTATAGCCACATTTTCTCCGTTGTTTGGCGCGATGAAAATCTTTTGTTCATAACGCGCGTTCATAGTATTTGCATCACTCTCGCGTGTGTTGGCATTGTGTTTTGGGCCATCATTGTTTAAACGAGCGCATTTGTTTGTAATAATATTGCTAGAACATTACAAATCTTTTGCTACTTTTTGCACTTTTCGCTGCTTTGTTCGTATTGTAAATAACATTAATGAATTTTCACATCATCGCAGGTTATAGGAAGGGTAGCTTTTTAATTTATAAGAAGAACTCCAAGCAAGGCGGTGCCTTTAAATTTTCTCACGCGGTGCAGGTAAGCAGCGAAGTGAACAAGAGATTGGAGCGCCGGCTCTTGCATCGGACAAGCGGATACCTCTGGCGCGCGCAACGCTATTGGTGATATTCGCTCGCTTGTCAGCCAACCGAGTCGGACTTGGTCACCTGCGTTTCCCGATGTAGGGATAACGCGGTCCCGAACGTGCGCTCACCACCACTGGTAGGTCGAGTACGTTGTCTCAAGGTAGAAAACAAGCGCCTTCTCGCCAATGCACGATGACTCATTCCGTTTCCCGGGGACGCGCATACTAGCTAATTTATAATGAAGCAGACGCCGGCTTGTACGCTGCAGACGACGGAAGCGAGAAGCGTTTTCGACGAAATAATCGTACGCTTTCAGCAAGCTGCTTTATTTTTGCTTAGGAGGACAACTGTTTTGTTTTATCAAGAACGTTAGCTTTAGTGCCTTCATTTCAGTTTGTTTAGCAATACATCAAGCCTGCGTGAAGTTACGACGGCAAAACGGGACCATCCTCGTCATATTGTGCGCGTCGCGCCTACGTCACGCCTCGAACAAAATGGCGGAATGTCCAGAATAGAGCCCTTGGTGATGTCAACAGGAGCAGACGCTGTCGACTGGTCCAACAACAACCTACGACTTCCGGTTAGTCTGCTAGCAGGGGCGCGCACTCGCTGCTCTTCCTCCCCGTGTTGCTCGCTCGTGCGCGCTAGCGAATTGATAACTGCGACCCGCAACGTAAGTGCCAAATCACTCGTGTTCCAGCGCAGTCCTGCTTAGCGTTATGATTAGCAACGCGAACAGAACAGTGTTTTGCGATGGCTAGAAGGCATGCGTCCTCGCTGCTTGGCTACAAAAGCGCTGACTGCTAAAACAAAACAACGCGACACCCGCTGCCTCATGACGACGCCCTGATAAATGCCCGGCGCGCAACACACGTGCACGCAACACAGGGCCCATAGCAGCACACTTCGCAGAAGCACGGGCAGGCAAGGCAGCAACAGCGTGTAGCCGAGAAGCGCGGAGTCGCGGTGACCGGAAGCGGACAGTGGTTTGAAAAGCACGTAGGCGGGGACGTATGTCACGTGACACTTGGAGGAGCACTCGACGAGGAGGAGTGACCAGCCGACGAACGGAGCGTAGCGAAGAGCGAAGCGAGCGAGGACTGCATTTCGGTCATCAGACACGTGTAACTCTGCTTTTGCGGCACTGATTCGAAAAATTTTCGTGGCTACGTGTTCGTCGCAGACTCGTGCGTAACTGGACCCACTACACTAAATTTTGACCTCTGTGTTGTTCAGGGGACTTTTGGAAAAAAGAAAAGTAGGTAGTAGAAAGCGCAGTTATTTTATTTTTTTAAACCGGTGGAGAGTGTGCCAGAACAGTTCATACAAATACCGGTCGAAAGCCTTCTCCATGCCAAAGAATACGGCGTATAGTGGCCGCTAATTCATGCGATGCTTCTCGAGAAGCACTCAGGCGGTGTGAATTGCATCGTTCGTTGCACAGCTTCTGATGAAATCAGCCTTATTGACCTTCAGCTGGTCTTCATCGCCAGTCCACTAGTCAAGGCCCGTATACTTCATGCAGTCGACATAGCTACCTCGCCGCTTATAGATGAGCCCAGTTGTGCTTTTTTCCTATTGGCCGGCACGATTTGCTAATTTGTACCACTCTTTTACAGGTTACAATATGGTAGTGCTACTTACACAGCCACATATACGTGATGACGAGGTCGTGGGCGTCGGCGAAGATAGAAACGCGGTCGCCGTCCTGGTAGGCCTAGCGGTCGTGGCTGCGGTTGCTGTTTGCCATCTCACTGTCGTTGTCATGTAGGGCGCTGCCGAGGATGACAAGTGCTTTGTCAAGCACCTCGCGGACCTGAGTCCTTCGCGCTCTCGCTCCGACAAGCTTGCGGGTCGTTGGCAGAGCACTAATTGGTCACCAGCACGGTAGCAGCGATCACAATCTTATGAGCCTACGTCACTTTCGATGGAGAACTTTGCAACGACGATACGGACCCCGATACCGACTACCGGTGAAAATTTGTTGGTAGCCGTGATTATTTTCCTCCCTGTCGAGGTCTCTCTTCATCGCGTCTCCTGTAGCGCGCTGTGGACGATCCACCGTCGATGCCAAGCCATCACTAGTTCACCGCTCTTTGCGTTCATTGTGCCGACGTTGAGCTTCCGTTGCCCGAATTTCGTTGCCTTGTCTGGGGACTTGTTTTCTTCAGTGCCGGCACTGTTGTTGCAGTGGGAGCCCTCGCACCTTCGCTGACATGATCAGGCCCAACCCGTACGCGTTCATTCGGATGAATTCGATAGCTTTTTGCCGTGGATCCCATCGGCTATGATCCACGGCGTAACAACGGCTTATCGTTTCAGGGGGCACGTCATGCTCGAGGCGCTCCGTGTTCAGCTCATGTCGTCTAAGCGGATAGTTTCCAGGGGCACCCCTAAAAGGCAAAGGCATCTCCTAATGCGGGCGAAATGTACTTTCAAATGCGCCTATAGGAACTAGCCTTGTCTGTTGTTCCCGTCAGTGCCTTTGTTTTCATAAACGTGTTCACATGACTTTTTTGCTTTTGCTGTAACGCTTTATAGTAGGCCAACGTGTGGGTATGTTAACGTACTTTTGGTGCAAACAATCAGCAGAACAGCCGATTTTTATGTTTTGCTTTCACAAAGGTGAGCAGGAATTCTTGTTTTTGCTTGCGTTCACAATTGCGGGTGCAGGTTAAAAGCTGACATATTCTACATTCGTAATTACTCTTGCTGTATTGCACTACAATTGACTGTCTACTTCTAATACCCATGTCACACGTGCAAACTTAGGTGCACTTTAGCGCGCTGAGTGTCATTTTGGGGGCGCCCTGCTACTCGAGAAAGAAAAGTGTTCGTTCAAACTGGTGGTGATGGCTATCGGCACTCAGAAGACGAAGCATATATTTGTTACCTTAAGAATGCGTGCACGATAACAGTTTGTTATTGTTAAAAAGAACATTTGCGATCGACTTAAGTACAAGTGAAGTGATTCATTGAAACTTCAATAAGACAGATCGATCATCACAGTACCAGTCCAAACGACGCGTTCTGCCAAACGACTGCGTGACCATTGCCCGGCGTGGCGTAAACAGCCTGAGAGTAAGAGCAATTCTTTGCTGTGTTTTTCTTCCTTTGTTTTTTTTTTTTGTTGTTGCAGTGTGGCAGATTTTACTAGCTTGTAACGTTAGCAATTTAAAAAATATTATAAAAGATTATTCCTGACTTTCCTTTAAATACTGCTTTACTTATTTTTTTTCTCGTTGCTAACGAGGCTACACGCTGTGTGTTCGAAAAACACACTCCCCATTGAGTGCGCCCTGCAGTAAGTGTCACTAAGCTTTTCCGTGTGGCAGCCTGTTACTGACACTAGAGGCGAAGTACAGTCGCCCAATGTGCACTTAAGTTTGCCCGTGTTACAGGGGTGTACGCCATGCCAATAGATGATGCAATAGATGCAATAGACGTTAATAGTTGAAACATAAAAGTAACGTCTGAAGCGGATTATCCTCTATAATATTTTTGTATATTAGCTTTATTTAGCGCCTCCAAAAAGTCAACGTGACGGGCTCGATTCGTGCTACGGCTGTAGCATTACGAAATGCTAAAACGCCTCAATACTTAGATTTAGATGCATGTTAAACAACGCAACGTAGTAAAATTATTGTGGAGTCCACTACTTCGGCGTATCTCATAACCACATATCGTGGTTTGGGCCCGGAAAACCGTTATTTGGTTAATTTGTAAGGTATTGCATGGCATATAGGTGCCATGCTCTACCACAGCCCTCTAACCTCTAGTAAATCCCGTAGAAATCTCTCTCCTCATGAAATACATATCATAGAACAAGAACCTGTAGTCAGAACTACTGTGACAAATGACCGGTCCGGATATCCTAATTAAATGATTTCAGTGGACTTATTTCCTCAAATTTCGGTACTGTTCAGTCTCTGGTGCCACATCTGTGCAGCCTATTCCTTCCAAAACATGCTACATGACCTTTGAGTCACAGAAACACCCTTTAAATTATTCCAGAATATATTTCACAGAGTTATTGCCTAAAGCTGCAGAGTGTAGGTACAATTTGTGAGCGAAGGAATTGAGGCGTAACAGAAAGCTGAACTAGAGATTAATCACCTATTTGTTATCAACATCGTTTGTAATTCACACTGAAAAAGTTTACGTTTCTGGCGCCATAAGAATATTCAGACAAAAAAAGTTTCACGAAATACTTACCCTGAATAACGGACATCCAACAACGGACTATAGCGTGAGTACCCTCTAATTACAGGTCACAATCCAACAGGAGTTCTCGTCGAGGGAGAACACCAGATTTTATACGCAGGACCTTTCTGCTTTATCTTGAGTTCACAAAAAACAGGCAGCGGTGAGTTGTCGGTGCGAGTGAAGCAAACGTTCTTTTTTTTTAATTTGTCTAACAATCATTTTTTATGTTTAATTTGATCAAGTTATATTTAAACTCTGTGTACCAAAACAAAAAAGCAGTCCTCCAAGATGTATATTAGCGGATAAGTTACCTACATAAAAATTTTAGTGGGTTCCAGTAAGCAATCAGTTTGTTTTGGTTTGCGCATTACGATAAAAAAAGCTCTGGAAAAATAGCATCTGTATTTTAAACTTACAGGTCAAGAAATCAAATGATTGTTGATAGCTCGAAGAATACCTCAACTGTATACAGATGACATAGAAAGCGTACATCTGCTTTGCTAGTGCCTAATGTCTAGCTGTCCCGATGTTTTCTAGATTTGTGATGGTGGGCCTTATTCATTGCCACTCTGCTTACACACGACTCAGTACCTGTACGTCTTAAGCATAAACAGGAGCACCAATTACGAGAAGCCGCTGCCCATGGTCTTATAAAAATAACACAATAACAGAATTTCAGGATTCGAATCTTCAGTCAATTTTCTTTCAAAATTATAGTTATTGGAAAGCTCATGTATATTAACAAGGCACGTCATCACTTTCAAAGCATTCTTATTCGGCCACTTTCCTCTCTGTGTGTTCATCTCTGTCTGACCAAGCTTATAGCCCAAACCACGGAAGTAGCGCAGCCTAAAATATGTGGGCTATGCCCGTAGATAGGTCTCTTTGAAAATGTGGGCGCAATTTTTTCGCAGTAATCTTCAATCAGGAAAATAAAATTTGAAGACGCCTAAGCTTCACCTTTTAGAGTTTAACGCGATAGCATTCAAAGACCCCTTACTGCTTTTCATGCCTCTCAGCAACCGCAGTTTATGTTACCATAACGTTTAGTGGGAAACGCTGGCTGCGTACGCTATGCACGAAGGCGAGCTTTCTGGTAGAAACGCGACCTCGTGCATCGGCAATCTCGTGTTATTGTCTGGCACATTTAATATTTCACTCTTAGAAGAGCCAACATAAAGAACATGCAGTGTCGGCGTTTTATTTGTAAATATTTGTTTCCGGGCTACCATTCGCCAAATTCCGATGAACAACTTTGTAGAGAATGAAAGACAAGGTACGAACAGCTTTGGTGGTAGAGAAGTGACTGGGTATGAGTGGTTCAAAATGCTTTTTGCAGAAGTGACGTCCAACGCCGACGCGAGACGCCAACGCCGGATTTTCGGCGACACGAGCTCCTTAACGCTATCGCGTTAAAAGTGTTTCACGTGTATCTGGTGTTGGGTGAAATCAACCTGCGTCAAAAGAGTTCCTCAAGCGCAGCAACGAAATGCTTTAGCGAGATAAGCCACGGCTGTCCGCGATAGAAGGCGGTGGGAGGTGGGAGGGATAAATAATTCTCAGCGCTCGCCCGCGCCGATGGATCGCGCATCTCCGAGTCCACGCCCGGACTTGGCGAGTGAGCTGCTACGTGGTGCAGCGCGTCTCGAGGGAAGTGTTGGGTTAGGAGTCAGGCACCAATACACGTCTCCCAAGTAACGCGTTTCAGCGGTGGCATTACGGTGTGTCGCTTCATTGCTAATCACAATGACGCTGGATTCATCCCGAGGCAGATTTTGCCACGTGTTCTTTTTTCATGTCAGTCTGCACTTTCTGAACGGGCGATTTTTTCTCCCCTTTATTGTAACGTAGCTGTAGTTGAGTACTGCTATACTGGCAAACGTCTCTGGTTTTATTTACCAGATGCATCATTTGCTAATGACACCACGAGGCAGCACTTGTTCGAGGCAGGTTGGCACAGGGGTTCGAAAACTTGGCATGTAACATTTGTGATCGTTAGAGAGTACAGCATGACATGTTAAGCTATCGAAGGCGATCACACACCTCGCACAGGGCCAGTGTTTCAGAAGAATGGTAAGTCATAGCTGACTAGATATGTTGAAACAATGATGCCTACACGATTAACACGCAAATAAAACATTTCTTTTGTCATGTTGACGAGAAAGCATGTCAGCGTTTTATGCGACCTTGAGTGCCAATGCCAACCCATAAGTGCCTTCTGTGACTTCTGATTTTTTTTTTTCAAATTCTTCAAGTTAGCCGCACTAGCTGGTTCATGCGCATTTGTCCGCTTCGCAGCGTCACTATGAAACGTGAAGCCATAACCTTCCAAGGTTGTTCCTTTCGCACTGAGCCACATCATGAGAATGCCAATAGTCTTGCCATAAACTTTGGATTTTTACTACTAGACTACCCGCTGCGATTACCCACATGCAACTATAAAAAAAATCGGTGCTAAAATATTTCGTCCTATTCATTGCTGGCTTCTTGCCCTGTTTATTTCTTTGCCGAAAATTTGCTGGCTGCCTATTAAAATGTACGCGTTTTGCCCCATCTGAGAACACTGCTAAAAACGCATATGGAATCGGCAACGAAACTGGTCGCTGAAATTGTTGTATGCATATACACATATATATTTAATATGTTAGTGTCGCAAATGCTGCATGTTCCACTTAGTTTCTCCCGGTAAAACATTTGTTTCTTTTTCAGATGAACGAATCTGTACTGCGTGGGTGCTTGCGAGCACTGCTGGGCACATGCACACTGGTTGCAGAAAACAATTTATTGCTTTGTGTAAATCATGCCAAAAAGCAGCTGACGCTGGCAAACCAGAATCTTCAAAATAAAAAAAGGCGTTGTACGTTGCAAAACCTCTAAGAGAAAATTGTCAACAGTTTTTGTATGCTGAGCGAGTTTCTGGTGACATTTTAGCATTAATAATTAGCTTACATAACAGCTTTGTACGAGTACATGTTGCAGAAAATGTTTCTAGTAATTCAATTGCTTTCTAGCATTGTATGGTGACCAGAAATTTTCTTCGACAAGCTTTGGTTATATGCTAATATTTGTTAATTGAGAACATTTTATGTTAATTTTATATAAAGAGTTAAAAGCTTTCAAATAGAATATATGTTTAATGAACATTAACTAGCACTAATAAAAGTTTGTTTTAAGAAAATTGGTATTGATACTTTGAATTTTCTAAAATATGTGATATGTTTCAATTTGCCGGAAAAGGTTTCTAGCAGAAATTACTAACCTGGATCCAAGGGTAGAAAAACGAGACACTGTTTGACTGTGTTCAGTTGCCGGTCTAACGTTGTGTCATGTTTCTTATGTCTTTCTGTTCAAGTGAGTGTTTCCCGGCCGAAACGTTTTCTTACAATATGATAAATTTCCAGCACATTAAAGAAATTGGAAATACTGAGAGCTGAAGAAAGTACAAATAAAAAGAACACATAGGACACTGTTCTTCAACTTATCTTTTTAGAAAATAAAACGATCTTTGGAAATTCAATACGAGCTTTCTGGAATCATGTTGCTATTTTCGCGTACTTTTATGCAACCAGCGTTTAAAATGACCTTTCTCTTTTTTTTCTGACTCAATTTATGAAGTGCGGCGAACTTTCAAGCAGACGCGCAACAACCTGTCCGAAAAGAAAAAAAAGAAAAATAAAGTGGCTTGTGTCTTTGTCTGGAGCGCATTCTCAGGTTATAGCCTTTAGCTGAGCCCGATTTGCGTAATAGCGTCTGGTTCTCGAGTGGCCTCAGAATGTTTCAAGCAAATGTGTTAATTTCCTTTTTGATCGCTAAAACCTTACGATTTAATATCCGTTGCGAGGATTTCGTTATACATTTTTGATTGATCTTGCGGTAACCAATTAAGCGTACACTACGTGTAAGAAATATGAGTTACAAAAAAAGCAGGCATCGGGACCTCAAGATTCCCCTTCTCCTGACCGGACACAACTGTGCGATCAGTTCAATGACCACTGTGTCATTAGCTCCGCGAACGGTTAATGAGGCATATGAATAAAATGGGTATTGAACTCTTGATGGCCAAGTCCGTTCAACCGGCGACGCGACAACGGCCAAACGCCGAGGTCATTGTGAGAGAGGTCATTTCTTCTGCCGCTGAATTGAGGGCACAGTATATGATGGACACCTTGAAGTCCATGATTAAGCGTAAAATAAATTATGCCCGATTTGCGTGTCCCTAGTGTGCTAGGTGCAGATACTAAAACACGAACAAATAACAATGAAATGAATCAGTAAATCATTAAATGAGAAAATCGAAGTTCACTGCATTTTCAACCATGTCTTCGTTGGCTTCATCAATTTTTTTATTTTAACATTTGCAAATTTATAGATTGGCAGTGCTTTTTTTTAGGTGTCACTAAACGGATTTAGGCCATTCTGAGTGCAAACTACACTTCCATAACGATTTGTCATTGGTTTAGTGGCCTAAGGGTAACTACTTTTACAAATAATGTGGGTGGAGAGTATGCCTAATCTGATTTTTTATTATACTAGCTCACGTCAATGACCAGTGCTGGCGCTACATGTTTTGATATATATTGTGACGTTCGGACGTTATTATTATACAACAACTGTCCAAGTATTGGTAGATATCGTAGCTTTATTTGCTAATACAAGACGCGTTACTCAAAAATATCAAAAACCACTACCGGACGATACAGAAAATGACCCTTTCGTGGGTAGCTTCAGCAGCGTATCTTAGGTGCTGTCGTCGTTCATCTTAGCATGATAAGCTTTCGCAATTGTGAAACTATGATACGTCGCAGTCCACATGAGAGATCTGCCTATCTAGTTGAACCTAATGTATTCGTTAAGCGCATTTGTATTAGAAAAAAAGAGACTGTCGAATGTGAGCCGCTACTGATTTCAGAAAGGCGACAAGCTCTCAGCCCTTCCTTCAGCGAATTTTAAAGCGAAGGTTTCTTTGCCTCTTAGTGCAACGTTTTGGGCGCTGCTGTGGTGGTCTTGCCGCACGTGCTGCAAGGTTTCTTGCAACACCATCAGATGGCACTCGCCTCCGCGCATCCTGGGCGCCTTTGCCACGTCCACCCGATACAAAAAGTTGGACACAACATCAACATCATCATTATCATAACCATACTTATCATCCTCTGATCCGGGACGTCGCGGTCCGGGATGTGTAGGTTGTGCGGTTGGCACGTGCTGTTGGACGCACGTGCGACAAAAAATGCAGGTGCTGGGCTGTGGAGTTCGCGTGTTGGCCTGTGTTAGCGTCAACGTTACGATCGTCCATAGCCTGGAGAGACCGCTTGGAGCTGGCGTCTCAGCAGCGTGCTGGCCACGTATGCAGAAGGAGCACGTGAACATGAGCCAGCAAAATGGCTTCACAGCGCGCACTCAGCGTCGAGGACACCGAGGCCCGATAGAAGCGTCGCGCGAAGCAGGAGTGTCTTCGCAGTGAAACGTGGTGCAGACCGCGCATGCATGTATCCATTGTATACATACAATAATAAAATAAAGAACTTAAGTAAGTAATGCCCCATAATTCAATTAAATTTTACAACTTCGGCTATGATGAGATGTGCCATGTGAGGCAATGATAATGCTCAACTGGTAGTGATTATGAACAATGATCCACAAAAATGCCTCAAGCAAACACGCCACCCTGTGTGTTCTGAGGACTACGCAGACAAACAGCAGTAGTGCACGCAAGGTTACGTGTATCATCTTCTCACTATCGTATTGGACTACACGCTGAAGAAAAATACGCATTGAACTAAACGTTGAAGAGATTACACATTCGTCACCAACATCACCACTATTTATGTTTAATCAAAGGAAACAGCATACAAAGCTTACCTTACATCTATTTCCACAGTGTGTCGGATCCGCATATTTTTTCTCCCTCTTTCACTTTTTCCCTCTTTCAAGGCAAGGCTTTGATGCCATGCCTTGCCTGAATGACAAAAAGATCCCAAGGGGAATCTCGAGCCCGGAATATTCTAAGTACATAAAAAAAAAGAAATTGTTTTCTCGGCAGCCACTGCTACAATTTTGAAGAAATGTTTAAATATGAAAGAAAAAGATACAATCTAGTGGATGCTGCTAGCATACTTACTTCTTTAGCCTTCGCTACATCTGCACAACTTGAAGGTTGCCTACGTGAAACAAATTTGGGTCTCAAATCTACAACTCTAACTAAGTAATAAAAAAGAATATGACAATTTCATAAACTACACTTGGTAAAATGTAAACGGGATTGAATTATTCTATCATGCATTGCTTTTAAGTGTACTAATAAATTGGGACTAGAACTTTCCCAAAACTGTCGTAGATCTTGTAACATGTTACAAGGTTTACAAAATGTTTAATTGTAACAAACCTCGCACAAACTTCATGTATTCGGTAAATTCATATATCAAATTTTACCGCTTTATATGGGATAACGGATGCAATTTATAGAGCAGCGATATCTGTTTCTGGTGCACGGTTAAGGATTTGTAAACTTCGTACTTCATTCTTTTTAAATCTGGGCAATTTTTCAGAAATTCTATGAAACATTCCAAGCCCTAAATCAAAAGTCTGCTTGTCACCGCCTCTAGAACTTCCCTCGAATCAGCCGATAAACTCTCGAGCGAAAGTATTTGTGCGTTTTGCATGTTTTAATAGGCGGAATCTAAGTTGGCTACTGGTCCTGAGATTCTTCCATTACGTATTTCGTAAAGTATAACAGTGCAAAAATTGTGTTGGCACTTCCTTAACAAATATGCGGTGTCCCTCTTTGTATGTAACGTAAGATAGAGTGCCTTGCTCTTTGAAAACGTATCAGGTTGCATACAACCGCGAAGCTATATTTATTTCTTTTTCCCGAACTATATGTGCCCTTTATTGTGTATGCAAGTAGCGCGAGAATTAATGTGACTAGCGTTTTTTTTTAATTATTCAGTGAGATGTAAGTACACATATTAACCCAGTGTCGGTTGACTGAAGCTGTGGGCTGAAAAGACAATTGCGAGAAACGCGAATTCACAGACGACTACGAGGCGCGTCACGCAAGAGTTGGTGTAGTCTAAAACCACAGAGTGAAAGGAGAGCTACATTTGGCGTTCAAATAGGTAAAACCAATCGCAAATACCTTTTTTATTCTCACGGCAAGCTTATGGACTAACAAAGCCGTAACGAAGAAAAGAAACCTTGGACATGTATCATAACATCTCCTTTGTATATCTTATTGGTAAATCTTGTCAGCATCAGTTTCACATATGCAGAGGTTGTTCTTAACATACATCAATCCATTAGTGTAACCACGCAGAAAAACGAATTGACCAACGAAATTTCCATGGGAAAAATGCAATGTATTACCGAGCTCCTCCCGCTCGGAGCATGCAAACAAAGGTGAGGCGTTGAACAGCAAACTCTCAGAAGACGCCCGGGGGCGGCGAGGGCTCCACATTTGTTATCCTGAGCACCCAGACTCCCACGTGGGTCGCGATATTGACCGGGGGCGGTGGCAAGTCGATCAGCACCAGGCGACCAATGGGCTTCCAGGTGAGGCGTGGGGCGTGGCCGATGAGCTGCACATGTGTCTTCTCGTTGACAGCCAGCGAGCCGAGCCGCAGAAAGCCGCTGGTGGGCCACTGGACTAGGAACGCGTACACCACGGGACCCTTGTCGGGCACTGGCACCGTAGGCGGCGGTCCCGTCCTGGGGTGAAAGAAGCTGTCGGGCTGCTCTACCGCGGAGGGGGGCGGCTCGTTGGGTGCCATTGGAGCCGGGGGCGGGAAATCCGAGGTGGTGTACCTGGAAGGACCAACAACTAGCTGTTGTAGACGGGGTGTTCGACTATTATGAACGCCTAGGTGCTTAGGGGCTCATACTACAGTATTAAACACACGTGTAGAAGACAATATGAATTATATATTTTTTTTTATTTCGTAGCATACTCTTTGAATACAGCGGACGTCACAGACAACATAATGCCACCCTAACTTTTACCAGAAGTTCCTGTGTTAGCATTTAGATGACGTGTCACAATTGTCGAAATGAAAAGAGTCATGGCGCAAAGCATACTGACAGTTTGATAGGAATCTTTTGACTTGAATCACTTTGGTGATAATCATATCATGAGAAGCCAACAAACAAAGGCACTAAGGACATAGGGGAAATTCCTCACACTTACTAGTTGAAATAAATAAATGACAAATAATTGGCCATGAAAGTGGATGAAAAAACAGCTTGCCGCAGTTGGGGTACGATCCCACGTCTTCGCATTATGCGTGTGATGCTCGTGATTTATTTATTATTTCTTTAATTCAATTCGTAAGGACAAGTAATTTCCCCTATGTTGTCCTTGATGTGTTTGTTTGTTCGCTTCTCATGATATGTGTAGGAAGAATCGGGTCCCTCAGTTAACCCCCTTTCTTTTTGTTTGGGGATAATGCGCGTAGAAATGCTACCATCTGGCCATGCAAGCCATGCATTTTTACGGCATGTTAACCATTGCGTGTGAGTCTCATAAATATCAAAGTTGATGGTATTCAAGCCCAGCTAGATTATTAAAGAACACAAGAAGTGGCTGTATTCCGTTCTTCAAATAAATTTCGCGCTTTAACCTCTCGAAACTCAAGGATCGGTTATGAAGGACGGCGTTGTGGAGGGCTCTGGGTTGATCTTGGCCATGTTGGGTTCTTCAACATGTACTCAAAGTACGCATGACGAGCGTTCTTGCATTGGCCCTCATGCAGTATTGCTCAACATGCTCCTGGGACAGTATGTTCGATGACTGTACTTCTTTGTATAAAGAAAAACGAAGCACACGGAGTTCCAGCACCTTGAAGATTCTAACCATTCTTGTATCAGAAAGAAACTGCCCTGACATGACCTTTGAGAAGAGCTGAGACGGTTTGATCCTCGGAAATCAGAAGCCGGGTATAGATTTTCGATATAGCCTGCTTGAGTTGCCGTCGAAAAGTTGCCCACTGCCCACGGGGTCCCCTTCATTAGTCAATGAAAAGCCATGAGGAGTAGACACTGAGCCCTGCAAGTCCTTACGGGCAAGCCTTGCTTACGTGAAAAGCATTAGCGAAGTGATAAGTTGATCCCTATGAAGACAGGGAATAAAGTTTTCATGCTAGCCCCTGTACGCTCTTGCGCCTACCATGAACGCAAAACTACCAACCTAATGAATGAGTTCGACGTGTTCCTTACGAGTTCTCCAGCGGTCAATGTGACGCGTCTTATTTCATGGACACGAACACTTTCTGCGAAATGCTGTGACTTACAACGATGATGTCAGGAAGTTGACCGCCAGCTGGCTGGGGCTCCTGAATACAACGGGGTTCATGACCGCCACGCATCTCATTTGGAAATACCCAAATCGAAGTCTTCGAGGTCAACCAATCCCTGCATCGTAGTTTTCCCTGAATCGTAGCACGTTGAGAAGACCCCTGCAAACAACGCTCATGTGGCGGGAGCTTTGACCACTGTATAGTACAATGGCCTTCGTCATTCTGCAGGAAACAAGCGTGGCCGACCACACGGCTGCAGGGGATAGCCGACCGTTTTGTAATGAGGTGTTATATTTCACGAGGCATCGTGATTGCCCATCGAGAAAACAATCTGGTCCTTCATGGCAGCTCAGGAAGCACAAGTTTTTGTTGTCCTACGACGTATAGGTAAACAATTGGAAGTAGACTATTGCGTATATTGTTCTCTTTTTTTATTCTGGGGCAGTGAAATTTTCAGGAATGTATAGCTTTTCGGTGCACCGCTGCAAAGTTATTCACGCGGTTCTTCGATGTTTTAGAGCTCTCTACTACTGTGCTACCGTGACAAAATGATTGAGGGCGAAACATGTAAAATACTGGTAGCATCGTTTTGCTTTTCGTAGAAATTATGCAAAGTTGCTGTATTTCTTGCTTAGCGAGAGCATTTATGTTTCATGGGTACTTAAAGAGAACGACCTGGGGTCAATACTTCGTTTAAAATTCTGTTTTTACTACCTCACAGTTCTCTTTGTTGTCATCGTCCATCGAATCGAGCATGCCTCTAAAATTCAGAACTAGTACGGAAATATCAACGAATGGCTTAAAACTATACATTTTTTTAGTTTTGTGGGGTCGGAATAAATTGACTACGCTATATTATACAGACAAAGTATGCATTCCACTGAGAATCACGTCCGTAGGCTAGACCACATTTCTGAATTAGTAGGATTTTAAATTGGAAGCGGTTATCTAGATGAAACCACGATCAATCATATATCAACATGTTAACCTGCCGTTTATAATCTAAGCAGTGTCTATACATGGATAACTAGTTTTGAAAGCCACATAATCACAACAAGTGGGCAACAAGTCTTGGCGCTCTATCGCTTTGCAGCTCGTAAGACGTTTTCCTATGTACCACGGAGCCGGCCGTGACCTCTTGTTCTTCACAATGCAAAGTCTAAAGGATGCTGAACTTATCTCGTAAAACTCGGTCCAATGACAGGCAATTGCAAAATCCCACTCTGTAGTTAAAGTCTATTCTCTTTTTAAGTTGCATTGTACCATCCGCTGCAGTATACACTAATAAGCTAACGTCGCGGGTGGTTAAATTGATGCTTCTAACTTAATTGCTACGTCATCTCAAGAAACTCGAAGTGTACTTCCCTTTGGCTTACGGTCGAAGTTGCTGGCAAATCAGTCTCGCACAAAGTTCAATCCAATGCGTATGAGAAGCATTGCTCACGATATGAATATGCTTTGTATATAAGGTTCCCATTGTATCTGCATTGAAATCAAGAGTGCATTTTTTCTGTTAATTCTTCTAATTAATCTAGCAAAGGAACACGGAGATGACCAGTAAAGGTGACAAGAGATCTTTCATCAATAAATAAATTATATGGTAAACGATCTGCTTGCAGTGAAACCGGCGCACAAGTCGAAAGGAGTAAGCCAGCCGAAGCGCCGACTAATTTATTTGTATTTTTGTGTGAACTTGAGTGTCAGCTTGGATGAATTTGTGTGTAAACACAAAAGCCAGATCGTCTGAGAGATGGCTGGAGCGTGCCTCAGTAAGAACCATTTTCATAATTGCGTATCACTTTCGTTTGTTTGTATTTTTGGTTGTGGAACACATTTACTGGAACTTGAAGGGAAGGAAGTTACGCGCATTGTCACCTTAACACTTTATTTTTGTGATGATATCTGTGTATTAAAATATTACAACTAATATAATAGGCACCTAACTCAAAATGTAGCTTTCCCGTCGTTTTAATTCCTCCTGTAATATATATATATATATATATATATATATAATTTAAACGATGTAGCAGGTGAACCAGTATTGTGTATATCAAACCTTTACTTCGTGTTCCATCTCAAAAAATGTTTCTAAGATGTTTTCGAAGGTGGGAGTTTATAACGCCGTATGTACAAGCTTCTTGCAGCTTTTTTTTTTTGTGTGTGTGTGTAGGTAGCACGTCATGTTGATGTTGGTTTGCATGTTTAGGATTTGTGATAGCGTTTTTCTTTTTGCGTAGCTCTTATTTCTTACTTCGATCCACGATATTCTTCGGGTGCGTGTAAAGCTACAGAGTGTTTTGTATATTTGTTTCCGCGTACAAGTAGCTAGATTTTTGCGGTTCCGTTCCTTCTCCTGGCACACGCAAGTTTGCATGTACGATGAGACCGATATCTAGCCATAGGTAGTATCGATCTGGATATTTCACCCTAATCTGTAGATGTTTCTTAATAGCTATTAAACTCAAATTTGACTGTTTGATCGGTTGATCAGTGGATCGATTGATTTGTTGATTTGTGATTGAATGAGTCATTGACTGATTGATTGATTGATGCATTCATTCATTGATTCATTGGGTGGTGGATTGTTAAATAAATAATTGGATTAATGAAATAATTAACAAATGATTGATTGATTGATTGATTGAATGATTGAATGATTGACTGACTGACTGACTGACTGACTGACTGACTGACTGACTGACTGACTGACTGACTGACTGACTGACTGACTGACTGATTGATTGATTGATTGATTGATCGATCGATCGATCGATCGGTCCATGTATTGATAGCGCCGGACCTGTTTCCATCTGCGTGCTCAAGTCTCAGTTCGGCCCTCCGAATCAATTCGACCACAGGCAACTCATCCAAGTCTCTCTATCTCTCTCTTGCCACACATCTAGGGCAAGTGCCGGCCTACCACACGTCGGCGGAGACGGAGTCGTTCTGCGCCGCCCAGGGCTTGCTGGCGTAGACCGCTTCGCCGTGCAGCGCGAGCCACGCGCCCAAGGTGGTGAGCCGCTCCTCGAACAGCATCGGAATGCGGCCGTCGTGCGTGGGGCCCAGTGTGATGAGCAGGTTCCCGCCGCAGCTGATGGTCTCCACGAGCGTGGTGACGAGTTCGTGGTCGGTGACGTAGTCCTTGAGCTGCGCGTTGCGCCTGTAGCCCCACGACGGCTTGTCCAGGGTCATCACGTTCTCGAACTTGTACTTCTGCAGCGTCTCTGCGAAAAGCGTCGATTCGCGTGGGCTGCACGGCGAGTGTTAAGTGGCTATAGCGTGGTGGCAACGAATGGGTCGCGAAGCAGGGATTGAAAGATGGCTGAAACGCTATTGGCCCGGGATGTGAGCGAGGAAGCAGCATAGCAAAGTGACTGGTAGACTGGGGTAAAAAAAAAAGACAATGTAAATCTACCCTTTCGGATTTCAATAAGCACAAATCAAGCGGGGAAAATTTATTAACATCGACAATGAAACTGTGATGCTTGAACCATCCAAGCTTCGCATGCTTTGTTTTTTGTATTTTCACATGTGGCGGCACTTTCACATTCGTCCAGCGAAGGTATCGCCCTTTCACATATATGGAGCAGCGTCCACGACTAGCAATAATTTGAGATACGGTTTCTATAGCACTTCACTGGTGGTGGGAAGAGGGGGGGGAGGGGGAGGGCGACGTGCAGAGTAGTTTCGCGGCACTCTATTTCTTTTGCCCTTTGCTTGGACAACTGCTTTGAAACACTAGAATAATCCTCTGCTGCTTGAGCGGATAAAGCATCATACAAGCCCTTAAGGGACTGCGACGACTTCAGCTCGTCAACACTATGCTAGTTAATTTTGCTTCGGACGAGCTCAGCTTCTCGATGGAAATAATCACGTTTTCAAAGTGAGTTGGGCAAACTCGGAGCGTAAGCTTAGATTTTCTCTACCACATAGATGGCTGCAGACCCAGCGCTTGAAATCTGTGCTTATTCCGGTCTTATTTTTTTACTACATAGATGTAATAAGCGCCTTGAAGGCTGCGTTGATATAATTTTCGTGTTCTATAATTAGGTAGCAACCAATTCGTCAGCGCCTGAAGAGTGCGCGCATTGCTGATCTTTGTTTTTAGCTGCATAGATGACAGGACATTGTCACCGCTGAAGGGCTGGATTCTTGAATTAAGCCGCCCATTGCGCTTTTTGGTCGATTCGGAAAAAAATTTGGTGTGAGCCTTGTGACTAATATTTCGGCGCCACTGCGTGCTTCGTGAAGTTACCAGTACAAGTTTGTTGCTCAACTTGGCGTTTTTTGACCGAACTCACTTTGTTTTGATTTCTTTTATAGAAAGTAATCTGTGTCGCAATTGCTGCCGATAACAGAACACACGAACTGATGCTATGAAGCGGCACTGAAAGCACGAAAACAGATACACTATGAACTAAAAATTGAAAAGCTTACAATACATGCGACCTTTCTTTTTTTTCATTAGCCAAATGTAACGAAAATTTTCCCGAATAATTGCCATGTCAAATAGTGTTTCAAAACTGCACCAGGACAATAAAGTACATCTCGTAAGCAGCCGCACATAAATAACTAATTGTCTGAAGAAATAACGGAAACGAGGGAGCCAAACTCAGACTTAGTGGATTATTTTGTTCTTTTTATAAGGGAAGCTTTATTTGGTGGACCTTCCGTAGCTGCAGGACCTGTCTCGCATACTTCCGCAAATGTGAGCCCTACCGCACAAATCTGTTTATTTCTTTTTGTTTTAGGGAACCATATGTATGAACTTACTATGGAAGCATTAGGTTGCATTACAACTATGCTACCAAACAAAACTTCTTCAGCCGGCTCTCTGAGCCACATTTACAAATGAGCGCCTGCGATACGTTTGCGCCCAAGTGAAAATAACTTCTTGTAATTAAAGCGAAAGATCTTGACAACAAAAAACGCTTACTTGTAATTTCAGTGTTACATGTTTTTCTGGCATTGATTAGGGGCTGCAGCGCTGCTAAAACAAATCACACGGTTATAGGCAGTAACGAGGTGCAACGCGTCGGACTGCCAATGAGGCCCCATGCGTTTTGTCTGCTGCACATGCGAGTGGTCTGACGGGTCAGATTTACCGCCAAGGCCACGGCTAGAAATAGGTGTGACGATTGCGTAACCTTGTGGTATTTTAGACTGGTAGAGGTTAAGTCTTGGCCAGATCCGAAGAAATATTGTATTGAAATTGTCGACATCCATGTCGTCAATTTCACGCCTTCAATACCAAGGTAATTTGACATACGTGTGGCGCCAAAATAGAGTAATGCCTGTACCATAGCTGCAAAGACGGGAGACCGATACAGCAGATGAACGTTAAAATAACACCCTCCCACTGACCAAAACAGGTGTATTAGCTCTCTCTCTCTATCTCTCTCTCCCAATGCTGTTTCAAAGAACAGCCTGCATAAGAACATCCCTGAACATATTCTCGTGAATTTAAGTGTATTTACAGTGATACTGACCATGTTGGTCAAAGTTTCGAAGGATCCTACAAGTAGCCCAATATAACTTGGCATGCAGAACAAATTATGTCGGTGAAGCACTTAAGGGGAAGTTAATATTCATTAGCAGAAATGAAAGGCCGTCAGTTTTTTTATATAGTCAAGCACAGTTTCAGCAGTATAGACTAACAATCAATTGTTGTGTTTCTCTCATACATTCGTATCAGTGAAACACAGCTCGCATGTTGTATCGTCCCAGTGAACATCACTATTTACACTTGTTTTAAATTTCTCCCACCCCCACACTGTCAGATTAAGGTTTACATTTATTGCAGTATTATGCACTTGAACAAATACGAAATAGGGAGCACGCCCCAAATTGACAACTGTCAGGGAGATACCACATCATCACCGTCAAGGGCGATAGGGTGTTCCAATAATGTGCCAAAGCCAGGCGAATGCACATTTTTAAACGTCCTTGAACAGGCTTTACTGAACAAATTCGTTGTTCAGTTCTGATGTGTACTGTCGATGCCACGCGCATCGGTAGCAAAACGCGTGTTTTTTTTTTTTTTTGTAACGTTTGTTGAGTAAAGCCTGTTCAATGACGCTGGCAAACACGATACGGGGTAGCGCAGCGCGGAACACGTTTTCTGCCACGTTGACTAAATATGTTTAACACGGTACAATTAGGTATCAGAGGACGGCAAGGGTCCCGTACGACTTTTAATGACCACACACCGCGCGTTTCGGCCTTGCATGCCCAAGAAACGTAGAAGCCAACAATTCGTAAATAGAGGTAAATTAACTCTTTGCGATACCATTGTCTGGTACCCGCTTCTGTTCACCAGCACTAACGACGCACAGTCCTTAACCATCAATACAGTGTGAAGATAGTCTGTACAAAAGCCACGCGGTATAACTTTCGATCAGTTCGATGCAAGTCGCTTCGCTGAACATGTTTTCAACGCTTTGCACCATAAGAAAGTCCGGTAGGAGGACACATCCATGCTTTTTTTGCTCATTTTCAGTTTGGTATTGTAGTTATTGCATTACCCAGTTTCATTTGTATATTCGCGTCTGGCTTTTCATGAATAATTGAGTTCTCAGGTTCTCGCATGCCATGTCTGCTCTTCAATCTGTCGGTCTCATTTTGCCCTGCCTAGATCAACTTTTAACGTTGAAATGGCTTAAGTCAATACGGTCGTTCATATTTCAAAGCATCCGCCAAACAATGAATGGTTTGGGTGAACGACTGTGCACCACTTAAAAAGGAAGCTTTATGCAGCGGCCAAACCGAGTTTTCCTAAATACGTCCGAAACGCAGAAATTCTCTCTAGACAGCCGCTAACTGATCTGAAAAAAAAAAAAGAGTGAAATTTAAGGAACCAACCTGAATTTAGTCACGGTTGTGTAAGATCTTGATTTACGGTATAAACTCTCACAAAACTTAACAAATCGTATTGTTTAAAGTGAAACAAGCAGAAAGTTTGTAAATCTGTATCAATACTATGAACAGGTATCGCAGTTCTGAAAATTTAATTTTTTTAAGGAAACCGTAGTAAAGAAGTACAGCATATGGCTTTACAGCTAAAGTGCCATGAAGCGATCTTTGTGAAGTTTTTGAAAACGTTCTGCCTACATATTGGTGTCACAATTCAAAGCGATATGTCATATGCAACTTGAACTGATTTACAAGTCTCAGTATATAGGTGCAGTTCCCAAAATTGATACCCTTTTCTTTATTTCTTGTTTACACAGTTGTACACTTGTGTTTCATTTATGTTATATTTCAGTTCAAGTATTCTTTCGAACAAATATGACGTGAATATCAATTCCATTTAGGAGGTTGGTACATTATCACGTTCTTTTCCTAAAGCGGCATCCATAACCGAATTTCCATTCTTTTCCATTTACTCAGACATCCCCTCAAGGACAGCTATTTCATCAGCAGAATTTAGCAAGCAAGGCCGCGATACTACCTTTCGCAAATAGCATTACGCGCTTTCGCAACCGTACTGCAGTAACCCTTCACAGCCAAATGTCATGCTGCTGCAAACATTCATATTTCAATAAAGATTTCTATTTCCATTGAACTCAGTGCCCACTAACGCATTTCAGTGTTCAGCATCCTTCAGGCCGATGACAACGATGTCGCCTTGAAGAAAGCTGGCGCTCGTCACAGATAAGGCGCTATAGTCGTTCGCCGGCCAACGTAGATAAATATGGACGCCTTCTCCGGTAGATCTAGAGATTTAAGACCGCATGTGACGTCGGTCAAGCCGGGGAAAGCAAACACCGTTATTGAATATGCAGCCTGTACTGCATGCTATATTGAGCAGCGGAGCAATATGAACGGGCGCACTCTTGGACGAGTAGACCTCTTCGTGACGCAACATCTGCGTTGTCGCGGCAAGAGCAATGCAAAAAAAAATCGGTTCTGTTTGGTATAAGAGGGATCTCTTTCACGAAATCGCAGTGCAGACACCTCAATAAGCTTGACACATGACTCTCGCGAGGCGTGTTTGCCGTTCTCGAAGAGATGAGGTCACGTGTTGAGCCCCGTGAGCAAACACACTCCTTTCCCTCTCGAAAGAGGGTGCGGACGCGTCTCCAAGAACTTAGAAGTGGAGATGCCAATCCGCGTACATGCCGAGCACCTCTGCTGCGCTCGTTCTTGATCGGCGACGTTGTACTCGATAGGAAGCTTCTTCGTTTTTCGTTTCGTTAACAACCTCTGATGTCCGTTCTGTCACAAGCTCTCGTCATCCAGAGCTCTTCTTTGCGTTCAGTTGAGCTTTCTTTGCATATTTTGTTTGTGCCCTTCCATCACTTGCGCCGTATTGCAAGAGACACACAATGTCGGTGGAACATCGCGCAGATATTCGGACGATTGCCGCAACGAATGAACTACAAAACCAACTGTAAAACGCGCCGACTTTAAGCGCGATGACAAAATAAGATTTCGGCGTGCGCGTTGCTATAAAAAAATAGAAGTACCTTCAATCAATATTTTTATTTTTTGCTATTTCAAAGAATATTTATATAGGCAAAGGAGGGGGGATGACCAGTTACTCCTCGCAATAAGTAGGAGTTGGTCAGACAATTAACCAGCTACTGAAATTTGAAGCCTAAGTTCTGAACTACTTTTATAAATAAATCTGCTCTTGATTTAAAGAAAACAACTGTTGCCTTTCCCGTAATCGAGAGTGTATGTAAGCATGACGCGGCAAACAGCTAAGCAGATTGGTTGGAGATAATACTAGGCACAATCTTAATATGGGAGTAGTGCGCGTTTGCAACGGCACACCCCACCACACCATGTCGTACTATGCACTGGTCCATATGGACGACGCTGCCTAGCTAGAATAAGCGGCTGAACGTCGCACGACAGGCAGCGAAAGCAGCTGCCAAGGAGACAGAGCGCGGTGCCCAGCCAGAACAAAGCTGAATTGAATTCTGGGGTTTTACGTGCCAAAACCACGATTTGATTATGAGGCACGCCGTAGTGGGCGACTCCGCATTAATTTTGACCACCAGGGGATCTTTAACGTTCCCGCAATGCACGGGATACGGGCGTCATTCTTTTTTTTTTTAATTTAGCCTCCATCGAAATGCGGTCACCGCGGCCGGGATTTGATCCCGCCACCTCGCTCTTAGCAGCGTAACACCTCAACCGCTAAGCCACCGCGGCGAGTAGAAGCGCCTGGAGGTGATGATGATGAAGACGTGGTGCCTTTCCCTTTGTAACGGGTCGCTGCATTTACAGCGGTTTGGCAATAAAAAAAAAAAAAAAGAAAGAGGGGAAGGGGAGCGAGCCGCAACGCAGCGTGGCGCCCTCTGTTGAGGTGAGGCGAAACCAGCGTCGCGGATATCGCGGGCCACTGGCGTTCAGAAGGAGCTCAGCGACAAACGATGACAAGGAAATGTATAGTGCCCTGTATCTGCCTTTGGAACGTCGCTATTGGAAATCACAAATAAAATTCGGAAGCAATATCGTTTGTCACTTGTTTGGGCAGTAACTAGCGTATATAATGCGGCCTGTGTAGATGGTTGGGGACCAGAGACCGCATTTTTTATAGTTTTGATTGGCTGCAGGCATGATCTCGTTTTGTTTCCCCAACTTGCCCGATGTTCTCGTTTGAGTGCCCGGATAACGGCTGTGGCTTTTGGCCCAAGGTCACTTGAAGGTCGCCCCAACGGGAACTAAAAGCATTTCATACTTCAAATGACTCTTCTACTACTCGAATACATTCTGAATACTCCGTATTCAGAAAGAAATTGTAATGTCGCCAATAGTGTAGGGTCCTTATTAACTGATGCTTCGTAGTGTAGTAATACTATACACCTTGACTGGTACATGCATGCATACAAAAAATGGTAAATTAAAAGGCGCTAGTTCTACACTCGAGTCAGCAAACAAAGTCAGCTTTCGTAACCGTATTGATTGCAGACGCTGTGTGCAATGTCATGCGTATTTTGTGGCAGCTGGGCTAGTATATTTCATTTGTCATCTACGTTAAAAATGATCTTGGACATATGTACATGTATTTTGCGTTCAGTGCTACACATTGAAGCATAAAAATGCAGGTCGCGCGCTAGGAAGCGATTATGCGTACCCGACCGCGAAGTTGCGAAGCTACATACGCGCGAGAGTTTTAAAGCTCCCGGAGTGCGCTACCTCTCCGCATGCCGCGGGGACAAACGGCGGAGAGTATCTTGTTGCGACAAGAGATGGCGCGAAGAATCCTGCATTGAACCAGCAGCCAGAAAGTGAAGTATTTTCGGTCTTTTAAAAAGCGATTCAGTGGCAGAGGCTTGACTTTCGCACTGTTTTCTCCCTTCGTTACCTAATCGTTCCTTGAACACTTTCCAGTGGCTTAGAAAAAAAAGGAGAGAGAGAGAGAGAGAGGCACGTTTAGGTAGTCGCTAAGCAACGAGTGGTAGACGGCGCCCTTGGTACAAATCTCAAATACAACAACGCACTTCCTGCAAAGCATGTGTTCGTGCTTGGGCATTTCTCGATACACTTTATTTCAAACTCCGTAGCGCGCAACGGAAAACCAAAAAGGTCAAATGCCATGTATCGCGAAAGCTTCCGTCTGCTTCACCATTCACCGTCACCATTCACGCCTACAGAGCACGAGGGCTGTATAAGCGCCATGATTGTCGCCGTTATTGCGTTTTAGCCGCGGCCCATGAACTTGCATATTCCCAACTGTAATCAATGGCACAGGTAACTATGGTAATCATTTTTATCACCCGCGGGGGTGGCTCCGTGGCTCTGCTACTGAGGAAAATGGCGCGGATTCCGTGACGGCTCGGTTCTTGTAGAGAACGGGATGAAAAAAAAAAAAAACAATCGTGCAATGGTTTGGCCACACGAGAAGGAATCCCGAGTGGAGAAAGGTCAATGTTTCTCACTTGCAAAGCAGCGACGGTGTCCCGTGGAGCTAGTTTCCTGCACCGTACTGCGATGTTGAACATGCCGCAGTTCCTGCTGCGTTAGTCCTTGTGTGCAATGTGGGTGTTATTGTTTTTTTTTTACTCGCTCCGCCACCTTTCGTATTTCGCTGCACGTGGCGAGATTCGGTGGCACGCGTACCGAATCCGCGGAAAACAATGGGTCCAGGCGGAAGGGCCACCTCGCGGAGTGCTCGAAAACCGAACGCATTCCGTCACGACCTCCGAGATTTGAAGTAGAGCGTTGGCGCTTGCCGATCTTAGATGCTATGCTTTTGAGTGCACTGCTTTGCAATGGATGGCGCTACAAACTGCGAAGAGAAGCGTCTCCTCGGCGGGCGCGCTGGTATTCATGTTGTTTCATGTGTTTTCGGAAGCTTTTCGGACAGCACTGGCGCTGCCTCATTTTGCTTGGCACACCGAGTGCATCTTCTAAGGGCAAGCGTCTATCTCAAAATGTACTTAGGAGATAGCATGACGTAAACGCTATTCTCTGTAATTCAGAGAAGGAACTTAATGTAATTATGTCCTCGTGCCTTTGATGCGATGGCACTACGCATGTATAAAGCGCCAGTTGGTTTTGTTCCCCAAAGGATCAGTGTACCGCGGAGTGTGCAAGAAGAAGGCCGCAAAGAGAAATAGGACCAAGTGCAGAGTGGCCCCCTTTCTTTTTTTTGCACAGGACGCCAGGAAGCCGGTCTAAAAGCATTCATCTATTGTGCCACACAACTTTTAACGCGGGCTGGCCCCGAAACTACGCTAAATAAAGGATTGGCGATCTAGCGGAAAATTCAACATAAATGAATTAGCATGCCGACTCCTCCTCTACAACCTGACCAGCTTTCCAAGCCATCACACAAACTTCTTTTTCACTTTAACACCGGTAACACTAACGGATTACAAGCGTGGGCAAGTTCGTGCATATATCAATGCATCTATCGTCACGTTCTCATGTTTCAGACTCGTAGACAGCTAC